>NW_027529934.1:17285376-17353707 GCF_008692635.1 Crocuta crocuta
TCTCTCTCGCTCTCTCTCTCTCTGACTCTTCCCTGCTCACGCTGTCTCTCTCTCTCTCAGAAATAAATAAAAAAATAAAATAAATAATAATAAATAAATATTTTTTAAAAGTATTTTCTAATGTAAGGTGAGCATGTGACTTGGTTTAGCAACTATGGGAAAATATGGATGCTCCTTGAAAAATCACAAATAGATCTACCACTTGATCTAGCAGTCCCATTTCTGGGTATACAACCAATGGAAATGAAAATAGGATATAAAAAAAAGAAAACAGGATATCAAAGAGATACATGCACTCCCAAGTTTACTGCAACATTATTCACAATAGCCAAGATATGGAAACAACCTAAATGCTCATCAATAGATGAATGGATAAAGAAGATGTGGTATATATAGATACAATGGAATATTATTAGGCCATGAGAAAAAAGAAATCCTGCCATTTCCAGCAACAGGGAACTTGAGCACACAGTGTTAACTGACATAAGTCAGACAGAGAAATACTGCAGGATATCACCTACACTGTGGAATCTAAAAGAACCACACTCAGGGCGCCTGGGTGGCTTAGTCGGTTAAGCGTCCGACTTTCGCTTAGGTCATTATCTCGCGGTTCGTGGGTTCGAGCCCCGCGTCGGGCTCTGTGCTGACTGCCAGCTCAGAGCCTGGAACCTGTTTCAGTCTGTGACTCCCTCTCTCTCTGACCCTCCCCTGCTCACGCTGTCTCTCTCTCTCCTAGAAATAAATAAAACATTTTAAAAAAAAATTTAAAAATAAAATAAAAGAACCACACTCATGAAAACAGGGAGTTAAATGGTGGTTACCAGGGCTGAGAAGTCGGAAAATGGAAAAGATGTTGTTTAAGACACAAACTTACAATCAGTAGTAAATAAGTCCAGAGATCCATATTAATATGTGAGTACAGACAAAAATATTGTATAATAATCAAACCTAAGAGACTAGATCTTATGAAAAAGAAATAATTATGTTAGGTGACAAAGGTGTTAACTATTACTACAAAGGCAATCATATTACAATATATAAATATATCAAACCAACATATTATACACCCTAAATTTACACAATGTCAACTGTATTTTAATTTTTTTAAAAAACTACATTTGAGCAACCTGGAACTCTCCTCAGCAGGACCTGGGAGCCCCTCTGTCCATAATTACCTCGGATGCTAACCTTAAGTTAAAGAAAGCTAAGTAAAAATCTCTCACCACTAGAAACATAATTAAGAAATTATTATAGTATAGAAGAATAGTATGATTCACAAAAGGATTCAGGAAGAGCTCCCTCCAGTAGAGGTCTACAAATTGTATCAATGTAAATTCTCTAGTTTGTATACTGTACTATAATTATGTATGATGTTACCACTGGGAGAAACTAGAGGAAGTGTATATGGAGCCTCTCTGTACTATAACTGTAACTCCCTGTGAGTCTGTAATTGCCTCAAATTTTAAAATTCATTTAAAAATGAGTTCCAAGACATCTAGAAAAGATTACCTTATAAAAACATATTATGGAAAACAGTATGTTTTCATTACTAATATTTTTTTAATGCTTAAAATACAATGCTGAAAAGGGAACAGCATTATATACATACTTCTGTAGTGACACTTCCCTCTACTGGGTGCCAGCAATGGAAGATGCTGAAAATTCTGTCCTAATTACAAGTTCCAGTCCAAAGACCATGAGATAGACAGAAGCTTCCAATTACTCACCTCATGATGCCAATAGTTCTTTACTAATTGTCACTTAAATATCAGAGAAAAATGCAAGGGTTTTTTGTTTGTATAAATATACCTTATTTTCCTAAGGAAAAAGAAAGTTACCTTTCTTCTACTGCCTTAAAAGAAAACCCAAAGAGGACAAATGAGTAAGTTCACAGAACATCTTTTTAAAATATAATGCAGACTTTAGGTCACCCCACTAAACCACATTGGGAGTAGCAATTACTTAAAAAATAAAATCTTAAAAAAAAAATCTAAAGCTCTTGATTTTGTTAAAGTAGGTACAATAATTTCTATGAAGGAATAAAAGATGGAAATCAAGCTGACATCTAGGCAACCTAAAGTCAGTGACTTTAGTTTCTTTCTAAATAAAATTATAACTTGCTAAAATGAAGGTAAAAATAAGTGCTAGGTAAACCCAGCAAAAGACTGTCAGAATGATCAAACATGAAATTAGATCAGCCCAAATATAATACACAGTTGGAAGTTCTACCATTCCCCTACATTAGTGATATCAAATCATATTAGAAAATTGTTCTGAAAGAAGAAAAGAGCCCCAGGTGGTAGGTTTTGTTTGTCTTGTTTTGTTTTTTTTTTTTAATATTCCTTAACTTGGAAATCTTTTCCTCAAGAAAATAACATAAGGAAAGGTAGCTCTCAATCACTCACACTATGCCATACGGTGCTTAACACTTCAATTTCTCATAGTACGGATTATGCTGCAAGCCAGCAAGCACAAGTTAAGAAGTGAAGTAGAGAGGCCTTTAGGTGGCTCAGTCGGGTAAGCATTTGACTTTGGCTCAGGTCATGATCTCACAGTTTGTGAGTTCAAGCCCCACATCGGGCTCTGTGTTGACAGCTCAGAGACTGGAGCCTGCTTCAGATTCTGTGTCTCCCTCTCTCTCTGCCCCTCCCCTACTCACGCTCTCTCTCTCTTAAAATATACAAACATTTAAAAAAAAAAAAAGTGAAGTAGAGGATATTATTGAAACAAGCACGTCTCTGAATCACTCCACAAATGATCAAACTACCGTCTGTTAATGATGTGTTATATATTTTTTAATGTATGTGTAATGGATGTATTCTCCAAAATTAGGATCAAAGTGACTCATGGAAATCCTTTCTTTCTAGCAGTGTGGTCTATGTTACTCAGTACAAACAGAGTTATACATTTATGACAAACCTAATAATCATCCATTACTTGCTATACCCATATTTCATTTTGATTCACACAGCAAAGTGTCAGGCCAGATCCCTGGTAACAGAGTGATTCAACAGATATAAACCCTGAAGCCAAAAATCTCTTCCCAACTAACTTTCCACAAGTCCTGAAACTACCATCATTAGACCACCACTTCTTGATAGGGAATTTTACAGAGATCCATTTTCTTTTCTTTTTTTTTTTTTTTACGTTTTTTATGTATTTCTGAGAGAGAGAGAGAGAGAGAGACAGCGTGAGAAGGGGAGGGTCAGAGAGAGAGGGAGACACAGAATCTGAAACAGACTACAGGCTCTGAGCTAGCTGTCAGCACAGAGCCCAATGTGAGGCTCAAACTCACGAACCGTGGGATCATGACTTGAGCCAAAGTCAGCCGCCCAACTGACTGAGCCACCCAGGTGCCCCCAGAGATCCATTCTCTAAGTGTATATTGTATTATTGTCCTGAACCATTTTATTACAAAAATAAGAATACTTGACAAAAATCAACCAGTCAGAAAATTAATACAGCAAAAACTGAAAAACCTCCCCCTCACTTCTCGAGTATGACATAACCAACCACCTATTCAAAGCATCAAGGCAGGTGCTATGTAATAGTGCTGGTAATAGTGTATTTTAAACACTAGATAAAAGCTGTATCAACTCAGTACTTTGCAAGAGACTTTTTTGCAGCATTTCTACTTGTGGTGATACCAAAAGCATAGAAATTTCAGCTGGTCAGACATAGAGATAACTGCCATTTCTGCTCTGGAAACACCAGAAGAGCTTGGCCTGATCAAATCTGCACACTTGAACATTTTTAACTGGGGGGCTTGCAATAATTAGGTTTCAGTCTTCCTCTTCTCACACAGCTCAGAAGACAATCATCTTACTTCCTCCCATCAATTGTTATTGTTGGTTTTCTCTTCTAAAAATCAGCTTTTCTCCCAGGACATGGTGGCCCTGAGTTTGAAGTCACTGAGAAAACACTTGGACCCCCACATTCTATTCTCATTTTTTTCTTAATGTTTTATTTATTTCTAGGAGAGAGAGAGAGAGACAGCGTGAGCAAGGGAGGGTCAGAGAGAGAGAGAGAGTCACAGACTGAAACAGGCTCCAGGCTCTGAGCTGGCAGTCAGCACAGAGCCCGACGCGGGGCTCGAACCCACGAACCGCGAGATCATGACCTAAGCGAAAGTCGGACGCTTAACCGACTAAGCTACCCAGGCGCCCCTCTATTCTCATTTTTTAATTCTGCTAGAAATACAATAAAGAATACCAGTTCATTTATTTTCTAACTGATTTGATTAATTTTAAGCTTAGTGTATGATCAAGATTTAGTGGGGTACCATCTTTAGTCTTTAAGAGCACACACCCAGGAACCAGATGGCTTCGGTTTAAACCATGGCTCCATCAGGTTCTAGCCAAGTAACCAAGAGTACTTAACCTCCTTAAGCCTGTTACATCATCCAAAAAGCTGAGGTCATAATTATAAAGCCTTCTTATATGTTGTTACAATAATTGTACCAAGGCCATCACATACTAAATGTTCAATACTGTTGTCTGTTATTATTTTCTCTCTTATGTTCAGTTCCTAAATAAAGCTCAATATGTAAAATGTAACATGGGTCAGAAGAAAAGCAAAAGAATACTAGAAATTTTCAAGATATAAAAGCTGTTTTCACACCTTCTCTAAACAAGGTAGGATTCTATCAGGTGCAGTGTCCCTCCATACTGCAATGAGTTTGGTCAATATAAAATTTTTACATACCTTTTATTCACTTTTTTCAACAAGTTTTTTATTCTGATATCAGACAGACTCAGCTCAAATATTAATTATGTGACCTGGGCAGGTTATTGAATGATTCTGTGACTCTGTTTCCTCAAGTGTACAATGAAGATAACAGTAGCTACACCTCATAGATGGCACCGAGAACCATGCCCAGCACAGAGAAAGTGCTAAGTAAGGAGTAAGTAGCTAACTACCAAGTTCTGTGTTGCTAGCAATGTGCTAGATGTTGGAGATTCTTAAATAGAAAACATAGTATTTGCCTTCAAAGAAGTCACAAAAGATAATCTCAGTATAATTTAATATCTACAAAGGAAGAAGGCTTGAACTCTTGAATACACAGAGAAATGGATTCTTTCAGAATAAAAATTTTTTTTTAAAAAAGGCCCAAATCTTGAAAATCAGCATTTGGGGCGGGTGATGGGTGGATACACTGAGGTTCAATATATTACTCTTTGCACTTTCACATATGTTGGAATTTTTACACAATGAAAAGTTGTTTTTAAAAATGATAAATCATTTTCTCTTCCAGAAGATAAGGCAAAATATTGTAATCTGATTTTTTTTCCCACATCAATGTCTTTATATGACACACATTGTCAGCCACAATGTTTAAGATTCAAAGGTGTTAAGAGTCCTCTTGACAAGACTGCCACCTAGTGGATTACCTTAAATTCTGCCATTTACATTTTATAATTTAAACACATTAAATGCTACATAGAATCTAATAAAAGGCAAGTTTCTTTTTTCCAAAAAAGACAAATCCAAGTACTAACAAAACTTCCTGTATCACAGGAAATTCTGTGGGTTATGCTAAACAAAGTATTGTTTGGAGAACCATTAGCCTAAAGCAATCTCAGTCATTTTAGTTTGGCTATTCATAGAGGCCATCTGACAAAATGTGTTTAAAAAAAAAGAAGCAGCAGCAGCAGCAGCAAAGAAACATAACATGGGTTTAGTAATTACTGCAGGATATATAAACCCAGAGTTGTTAGATAATACAATCAAGATTAACTCTATTAAAATAAAAGCAATATGCAGAATATGTGGTCATATATGGAATGAATTTTTAAAAAAACAATCCTAATTTTTTACAAATTGGCACTTGTGGCTTAGGTAAAAAAAAATGTAATGTTTATTTATTTATTTTGAGAGAGTGCTCAATTGGGGGAGGGACATAGAGAGAGGCAGAAAGAATCCCAAGCAGGTTCCACACTGATAGCACGGAGCTTGACGTGGGGCTCAATTCCATAAACTGTGAGATCATGACCTGAGCTGAAATCAAGAGTCAGATGGTTAACCGCCTGACCCACCCAAGCGCCCCAAATTTCTAATAAGAGCAATATATACTGATCAAAAAAGTGCTTCTCTCAAACAACTTAAGCAGAAATTGAGATAATGTACTCTGGACAAATGCCTTAAAATTTCTCAGAAAGCATGATGATGAAAAAATTGATGTTTAAGATTACGGAGTCTATAGGGGCGCCTGGGTGGCTTAGTCGGTTGAGCGTCCGACTTTCGCTTAGGTCATGATCTCGCGGTTCGTGGGTTCGAGCCCCAAGTCGGGCTCTGTGCTGACTGCCAGCTCAGAGCCTGGAGCCTATTTCAGTCTGTGACTCCCTCTCTCTCTGACCCTCCCCTGCTCACGCTGTCTCTCTCTCTCTCTCCTAGAAATAAATAAAACATTTAAAAAAAACAAAAAAAAAGATTACGGAGTCTGAATGAAACTGTCTCATGAATATGAGAGTGGGCAAAAAGCCCCATTTCTAAGTTATTAGTTTGCATAATATATTTAGAATGCATGTGTAAATGTTTAATTAAGCTAATGAAGAAAGCATTATAAGCAGGCATTCAACTATTTTACCTATATTCATCCATGTTTATGTACTCAAGTTGTCCAAACTTGGGAGCTTCTCATTGGGAAAAGGAAGGACTGCCTAATATACAAGCATAGCATGGGCCTCTATAGTTCACCATAAAACTCAAAGACTTTTAAATAATGACTATTAAGAGTTAAATTACTCAACACCTAATACTTCTTTGCCTGTGTTATTACAGACTTAATCAAATAGATAGCTGCCTTTTGTTACACCAGAAAGGAAGTTCTGGGGACATGTTTTAAAGACATACGGTGTGAAGGGACTTCCAGTAGCATATTCTGGACAATGATTACAAGATAATTAAGTTCTGTAGTGAATTACAAAGTACTGCAGGAGGGAGGAGAGAAACTCAAGAGTCTATACCAATAACAAAGAGATTAAAAAAAAGTGGAAGACAAGGGAGATTTATGGCTTACATTAGAATGCCTAGGGTTGACTGCTATGCTAACTTAAGAAGAAAATGTTTATGAGAAGCAGAATATTTTCGTTTATCTCCCTATAGACTACTTAACTTGTTGCAAGGGACGGGGGAAAAGGAATTGCAGTGGAGAATTCAGATATTGTCACAATCACATTTCTGCACTCGAAATTAACAACACCAGTGAGGGACAGATAGTTATCAGACACCTCCAAATGCGTTCCACTATGAAGAAGACAATATCACCTATGTAGCAATAAGTAACGTGGATCTAATCACAAAGTAGCATTAAATATACCCCAAATTAGTAATGTTACATTAAAAAGCAGAAAAACTGATGTATTCTTCAAAAATTTCATGTCCATAAGCAACAGAGAAAGGCTGTGGAAATACTACCAGATTTATGAAAGCCAAAGACATATGGCAACTAAATGCAATATCTGATCCTAGTGTAAATCCTGAGCTAGAGGAAAAAAAGATGCTACTGAGTTAACTGATAAAATTGGAGAAAAATGTAAGTTAAATACAAGGTATTATATATGGGGCACCTGGGTGGCTCAGTCACTTCAGCATCTGGCTCTTGGTTTCAGCTCAGGTCATAATCTCACAGTTTGTGAGTTCAAGCCCCACATAGGGCTCCACGCTGTCAGTGTGGAGCCTGCTCTGGATTCTCTCTCTCTTCCTCTCTCTCTGGCCCTCGCCTACTTGTTCATTTTCCCTCTCTCTTTCTCTCTCTCTCTCAAAATATATAAACTTTAAAAAAAGTATTGTATGAATGCTAACTTTATAGAAATTGCTACAAATAATGAGCTTATATATTTTTAGGAAATACTCATTTCCTAAGGACGAATATAGGAATAAAATTGTTCAGAAAAACAATAATGTGGGTCTATGTGTCTGTAGGTAGATAGGTAGGAAAAGACAGAGACATAGAAGAGAGAAATTGAGAAAGTAGGTACAAAGCAAATGGGGTAAAATGCTACCAACAGATGATTCTAAGTGGAGTACACAGGTGTTCTCTGTACCATTTTTTTTTTAACTCTTCTTTAAGTCTGAGATTGCATACTTCCAAATAAAAATATTCAAACACTGCTGTAGCTAATGTTAACAACAACAAATTCTCATCATCATTCTTTTAGGACTAAAATATTCAAAGTCATAATACCTTTAATCTTCAGCTATGTTTCATGAATTTTTATGACTCACAATTATTTTTTATTACCACTAAGAAAGGGAAAAAGATGACAATTATAAGTCAGAATTATACAGCAGAACTTTTCCTTTTATCTGGATACCAGCAGTAAAACCCAAGGATGGGAACAAAGCAAAGCTAAATTCCTGACAGTCTAAACAAAGCTGCAAATAACCGGAGGGGCAAACACCTTCTCCTAGACGTAAGAGGGACAGCAGTAGCCATGATGCCATCAGCCAGCACTTCAGTTGACCCCCACCTTCATCCTAGCCTACAGATGGGGAGGGAAAGAGTCACAGTCTACAGCAATCTTGATGAAGAGGCTTTTCTTTCTCATGACTGTCACCAATTGCTCCCACTTCTAGAAACCAAGTGAAAGGGCATTTGTTTTTATTTCTGGCTTTCCGCCACTATAAGAAGGGCTATAATAAACACCCTCAGAAATATGTCCTTAGACAGTGGTACTTTTATTTTTCATAGGATAGAGTCACTAGAATGGAGACGGATGCATGCAAGTATAGGTTTGGGTTGTTTTTTACTTTTATAGATGTTGCCAGATTGTTTTTTCAAAAAGGGGATGTACACACACTTTACTCTTTCCCCCATATCCCCACCAGCATGACGTGTTATTTTTGCCAGCGTCGTGTCTTACTGCCACCTTAGTTACATTTCTCTATTCGTGAACTAGGACATCTTTAAGACATAGGTTTGTCAGTCGTGTGAATGGCTTTCCTGTGATTTGTCAATTCTTGCTCTTGTTTTCTTTTTATTTTTTTGCAAACTGTTAAGAAATTTATGTATATTATAGACCATTAGCCTTTCATCTGTCATCTACAGTACAAATACTTTTTCTACAACTATCCTTTGTGTATAGGATATTTCATCTTATAAGATATTGTTGTTTTGTTTTTACATGTTCAAATATATATATAAAACACATAAATGCACACATAACACACATTTGTGTGTGTATAAATATGTGTATATACTTATATATTTAAAGGATATGTATCTATTTTTCTTAAACTCCTGAAAGCCCAGTAACTAAATGTACTTTTTAATTATCAGAGATTGAGAATTTAGGGTATTTGTCCTATGTGTAAATAAGGGACAGAAGGAAAAACGAATGTGACCAAACAGGGCTGAAGTAGTTATTACGGGGGGGATATCACGTTTACTTCCCCCATCAACTGAGTTGGTTTTTTTTTAATTTACCATTTTAACTCTTTTTTTAATGTTTATTTATTTTGAGAGAGAGTGAAAAAGGGGGAAGAGCAGAGAGAGAAGGACACAGAGGATCTGAAGTGGACTCTGAGCTGACAGCAGAGAGCCCAATGTGGGGCTCAAACCCACAAACCATGAGATCATGACCTGAGCCAAAGTCAGAAGCTTAACCAACTGAACCCCCCATCTCTACCATCAACTGAGATTATCAGTGAACCAGTTACACCTAACTTATTGAAGTGGGTAAAGCATTATGATTCTCATTCTCATTTTTACTTGGAGAAACTGAAGTATGGTGAAAAGACACAGCAAGTAATAAAGCTGAGATTCAATAGTATGTCTCTTGAAACACAACCACAATGTCAATACACATTTTTGGTAGCATTTAGGAGGAAGCTGCTTACCTTTCAATAGCTAATTCTTTGTTAGAAAGTTGCTGTACTGTAATCACCACCTTCTTCTCTATTCCTTGTTTTAACTTGAAATAAAATTTCTCTCTATCCTTAGGCACAGGACTGAAATATGCAAAAGAACAGAAATTATCAGTACAACAACACATAAAATAATCTACTGCAAGTTTAAAATTCCAGCACCCTTATTTTTAAGGTGCACTAAACTCTCATCTTGCCCGAGTGGCTAACTACCAATGTTACAGGCAGCAAAATAAAGTCACTAATTAATTTCTAAATTGGATTTATAAGAGCCTTATATTTTACTTCTAAACAAAGATTAAAAACCAAGAGTCTTTATATGACATCACTTCAACTTTAGTTTCTAAATTTAACAAATTTAGGAATATGGCCTATTTAACTATTTTTTAAGACTATCTATTCTGGTTTAGTTGGTTGTGTGGCCATAAAAGCCTTTAACACACTGAAACCCAAGGCAAAACAAAATGAGAAGAGCTTAAACATCTACAATTTGAGATAAATGTAACACACATACACAAGTAAATATAAATAAAAGATGGAAAAAGAGCTGAGGGTCAGGAGAAACTTAAATTCTAGCCTCAGCCAGACTGACCATTCTTAAGAATTAATTCATTAAGACAATCTAAGTATCTAAAATATAGACTGTCTTAAATATCACATGATTTCACTCATATATGGAATTTAAGAAACAAAACAGATGAGCATAGAGGAAGAAAATGAAAAGTAAAATAAGATAAAAACAAGGAAAATCAAGAGACTCTTTATAAAGAACGAACTGAAGGTTGCTGGAGAGGAGGTGGGGGGGATAGGCTAAATGGGTGATGGGCATTAAGGAAGGCACTTGTTGGGATAAGCACTGGGTATGGTATGTAAGTGATGAATCAATGAATTCTACTGCTGAAACCAATACTACACTATATGTTAACTAATTTGAACTTAAATATGTGTGTGTATACAAATATATTTGCATATCTGTATATACATAACACATATATACACACATACATACACACACACACACACATATATAGAGAAGAGATATAGATACATAGATATATAATCCTATCTGAAAAGAAAAACTAACTTGAGCAACTTATCTAAGACTCAATATCTATATCTATTAAAAAAAAAAAAGACAAAAAAACTACCTAACAATTCTTGTTAGAATCAAAGGCACATAAGTGATTGTTAAAGAATTTAACTATGTCCTATCATCTATTTGTGAACAGGAGGAAAACATTCTAAATATACAACAGAAGAAAATGAATAAATGATGATCAAACCACCCATTATTGGTACTATTAAAAATTATTTTGATTAAGAACATTTAAATGGAAAATTCTTACATAATAAAGTTAAAAGAAGATAATTGCATATATGCAACCATATAAAAATGCCTCTTAGAAATAAACAAAGGGAATAAATCAAGTATTAAAAGTGACTGTGGTTGACAAAAGTATAGCTTTTTATTCTGCTTTTATTACTTTACTACATTTCTCTAGAACATTATTCTTAAACATGGATATTTTACACAATAATATCTGTAGGCATGAGAATAATAAAACATATTCATTCAGCTGCCAAATATTTTTTCTTATCATTTTAAAGCTTTATACCAACATTGTATAGCTTCTGGAAGCTTTACATTAGTCAATACTATATTTCAGGCACAATATCAATTTTTATTCTTCCCAAATAACCTCACCTGAAGTTTCCTTTTCCATCATCTTCTTTGACCTCCAAGGAGACACTGAAGGTAAACACGTCACTGTCAGGGGTAGGAATAACTGAGTCTTTAACATCAGACACTTGTCTGGAAGAACGTTTGAATGCTGTACAGAAACTATATAAAATTCTGCTTACCTAAAACAATAAAAATGGGAATACCATTAGGCAAAGGCTTTAACTGCATTTTGATACCCCTCTTTCCTAATTCCTAATTCTATTACTTTCCATGGTCACAATTTACTTTAGCAGATATAATCTAATCATATATACATATACATGCATATAAGCATATATATGTTTACATATGTTATATACAATATATAACATTTATAGTTTGCTTATATTTATATAAGCTTGTATTTATAAATTTATATACCTGTTTACATATTATACATAATATAATTTTACATATATATAGTTTGCTTCAACTCTAGCATTTAAACATGGTAATGAAGATGTTTAACTAACTGAAGTTCACAAAAGGAGCTTTACTTATTTATAGATGCTTGTAGGCCTCAAAATATACTATATTGCAATGAATGAATCCTAAGGTAATCCTAAGAATGGTGCTGGCATCTAAATCTTCCCAATGAACACACACAAACAAAGTTTTAGTCTAAGTTCTCTAAATACAATTTCTCTTTTCACTTCCCTTGGCTTCAGTGGGCTATACACTGAAGCACAAAATGAAGTAAATACTGGGGAGCCCGAGTGGCTCAGTCAGTTAAGCATCAGCCTTTGGCTCAAGTCACGATCTCACAGTTCGTGAGTTCAAGCCCCACATCAGGCTAGTCTATGATAACATCAGGCTCTGTGCTGACAGCTCAGAGCCTAGAGACTGCTTCAGTTTCTGTGTCTTCCTCTCTCTTGCCCCTCCCCCACTCCCACTGTCTCTCTCTCAAAAATAAACCAAAAATATAGTAAAAAAATGAAATAAATACTGGTTTTAGCAGTAAGCAAACATGGTGACATGATTAAAAGAGCTTTGAACGTTACCAATGTTGCTGTGCTATAAATGCAATGCAGGATTCCCAGCTGAAATGATTTTATTAGCATTAAGCCACCCTGGTGAACATTATAAAAAAATATGTATCAAAGGCTTATACTCTTCCCCTAAAGTGGAGAAGTATTCTAAATCCCACACTCCTTCAGAAGTCATTCTCTTCCTTGGTTCCAAAAGTTGCATCACACCATCTCAAAATTGTAAACCTGAAGCACAGAACTTCCAAATCTCTCAGGCCACCCATAGTTTGAACAATGAAACCATGATGAAAGGCTTAACAAAGGTCGTAACCTCACAATGGGAGACTATCAGAGATTTCTCCAAATGTGAATAAATCCTTCCCTTTTGATAAAGGGAATTCAAATTATTCATTGAACTGTGTTAGCTTAAAACTATTTTGTTATTTGCTTGAAATGAGAGCACTTTCATCAACAGCATTTCTTAAAGTATGGGGTTTCTCCTCATTTTTCTATTTTTGTTATATCCATATATTCTACCCTTACTCATACAGTCTATCACATTCAAAAATAAGTGGTTCTCAAACTTACAATAGCCACACTTAGATCTATGAATCAATAATTGTCCTAAACTGCCTTTTTATTGCCAAATTAAGTATCTTACTGACTTCTGGGGCGCCTGGGTGGCTTAGTCGGTTAAGCGTCCGACTTTCGCTTAGGTCATGATCTCGCGGTTCGTGGGTTCGAGCCCCGCGTTGGGCTCTGTGCTGACTGCCAGCTCAGAGCTTGGAGCCTGTTTCAGTCTGTGACTCCCTCTGTCTCTGACCCTCCCCTGCTCACGCTGTCTCTCTCTCTCTCCTAGAAATAAATAAAACATTAAAAAAAAAAATTAAAAAAAAAAAGTATCTTACTGACTTCTACACTTTTAACTGTATAAAAATGCTGCCTGCCAGCCTGAAGTTCACATCCAGTACTTACAAAATTTTTTAAATATTTTAATGTGTTACACCATTGTAATTTTATGTAAATGAGTAAAAACAACAAAAGGAACAAAGGACTGATGTAAATAAGAACTGTAGGCCTCAAATCTTACACAGTTAAGATGATGAATTCACACATTCATTCAATAAATATTTTAGGGGTGCCCTCTATAGACTTAGTATTTTGCTAGGTGCTGGGGAATATGGCAGTGAATATGGTGCTTACAGTGTCCAGCACATGTAAGTTGAAAGTGCTTAGGGTGAGTGTGAAAGAATCATTAGTTAAGCCAAAAGCAGAAATACTTAGCATCAAATAGATACTTATTTGATTTAGCTCAATAATTTTTTAAAAATTCTTTTAATAATTTAAGTGTCAGAGAAGAAAACAGAATCAAAGAATACCCAAGAAATAAGTCACTGAAGAATGTCTCAAGGCAAAGTGTAAACAGGAACTTTAAACTACTTTTAGCTGAGTACTCCCCATATCCTAACCTCATATAAAATGTGAAGTCTATTGTTTACTTTTTACAGATTCAACCTCAGCATATTTTTAAGAAAACATTTGGGAATACCTATAGATAATTCTTGATACATCAGTTGAGTCAAATCCCAACCATATTTATTCTTTTTTATCCTCTCCTCTCCCACATTTTCTTCTATTTCATGTCTTTCTTTGGCCACACCAAAAACTCTCAAGGGAACTTGGCAAATTCTAAAGTAGATGGCGAGGCTCAGGAATTTCTCTTTAAAAAGGTTATTAAGGGGAGTCTGGGTGGCTCAGTCAGTTAAGCGTCCAACTCTTGATCTCTGCTCAGATCATGATCTCATGGTTCGTGAGTCTAAACCCCACATGAGGCTCCACGCTGATATTGCAGAGCCTGCTTGGGATTTTCTCTCTCTTCTGTCCCTCTCTGTCTCTCTCTCTCTCTCCCTCCCCCTATACTCTCTCTCTCTCTCTCAAAATAAATAAACAAACTTTAAAAAAGATGTTATTAAGTATATGGGACTGAGCCAAAGTAGTAGAATGATGGGAGGAAAAAAATCAGACTACACTTTTCTCTTTTTGGAACAGTACACTGACAGCAATCAAACCACATTTAATCCTGACCATGTGTAACAACAAGGCTAAAGTCTTTTGTGAATTCTAGAGTCTGTGAATAAGCTGGAATGGTGATCCAAGGATTGGTAAGGTACAGTATCTTCAGGAACAATGATCAACGTCTACAGTTATTGAAACAAACTGAGTAACCAACAACATCATGAAAAGAATATTAAAGGGGCACCTGGGTGGCTCAGTCGGTTAAGTGCTAACAGCTCAGAGCCTGGAGTCTGCTTCAGATTCTGTGTCTCCCTCTCTTTCTGCCCCTCCCTTGCTCATGTTCTCTCTCTCTCTCTCTCTCTCTCAAAAATAAACAAATATTAACAACAAAAAAGAATACTAAAAACATATGCCATGGCAAACATTTCTATACATGTCACACTATTAAACATACACACAAATCATCTAGAAGAGGTATATTCTTTGCAGAAGGCAAAAGCTTACTGACAAATAATACAGTATCATTTTTTTTTAGCCAGAAGGCTAGACCTATACAAAGCACTAATTAAACTCAGAAGTATCTGCAGGGGGTGCTGATTATGAAGAGGTGGAAGGAGAGCACATGTGGATGTGGAAAGGAGATACACCCAAATCTTAATTTGGTTGGAATTTTTAGTAACTTCTATTTTCTTCTTTATTTCAGTATTTTCCAAATTCTCAAATATGTGTTACATGTGAATACTCCAAAAAAACCGCTATTAAACAAAAAGGTACTTACTTAAATGAGACAGACAATTTTTCCAAGATAAAGCCTTTTCATTAACTTGGGGAAAGAGAACTCTTTTAAAAATACCATATGTTCACCCAAGAAAAATGTTCACCCAAGAAATAGATGTAAGAAAAATCATTCTATAAGACACTCCAAAAGATATGTGTTAAATTTTTAAATAGGAATTATTCAAATATATTACTCACTGAAAGGAGCTAAAATAACCATATCATACAAGAAACTTTTTTAAAAAGTATAAAAATTTATTTATGAAAAACACTAATAACATAATTTCAGGATTAATTTCCAAATTAAAACATTTTGCTAAAATGGATTTCAATAAATACATGTTTAGAAATAATTTCCCATACAAGGAATAAGTTTTCCTTAATACAGTGGCATTTCAGCAATGCCTCCGATCCCCAACAAGAACAAAAACAAACAAAAAAAAAAACCAACAGTGCAGGAGCACCTGGCTGGCTCAGTCAGAAGAGCATGCAACTCTTGGTCTAGGGGTCATGAGTTCGAGCCCCACTGGGTGTAGAGATTACTTAAATAAATACATATTAAAAACTCAAGTACAGGGGCACCTGGGTGGCTCAGTCGGTTAAGTGTCCGACTTCGGCTCAGGTCACGATTTCACGGTTCGTGGGTTCAAGCCCCGCATTGGGTTCTGTGCTGACAGCTAGCTCAGAGCCTGGAGGCTGTTTTGGATTCTGTGTCTCCCTCTCTGACCCTCCCCTGTTCACGCTATCTCTCTCGCTCTCTCTCAGAAAATAAATTAAAAATAAATAAATAAATAAATAAATAAATAAGTAAGTAAATAAAATAAAAACTAAAGTACATTATGAATGAAGATCTTGGGGCGCCTGGGTGGCTCAGCTGGTTGAGCATCCAACTCATGGTTTCAGCTCAGGTCATGGTCTCACAGTTTTTTGAGTTCCAGCCCCGCATCAGGCTCTGCACTAGCAGTTAGGAGCCTGCATGGGATTCGCTCTCTCTCCTCGCTCTCTCTAACCCTCCCCAACTCAAAAATAAATAAACTTTAAAAAATAAATATAAAAAAATAAAAGCCTGAGAAAATTTTTTAAAAATGAAGATTTTCCCAATGATACCCTTCATTTGACCATGAAACACTTCTAAATGCCTTTAACACCAGATAATAACCATGCTTCTAAAATATAACACTGAGAATTACTAGTAATAGTTAAGTATTTTAAAAGATACAAACAACAAATCCGCTTTGAAGAAAACGGTTAGAATGACATAATAAATTCTTAAAGAGAGTCAACTAAGCCTTTTAAAAGTATCTTTTAAAACAGTTTTATAAAATGTATCCATAAAGATGCAACAAGGATATGTGCCTCCCTGGCTTTTGCCACTATGTTTTCTGATATTTTGTTTTATCTGCAATTCTTAAGCAGAAACATAGCACATCATTTTTCCTACACAAAATCACTGGCATCAATGTATCTCTGGTTAGATTCCCCGACTCTTTTGCCACAGGTAATCAAGACTCACTCCAGTGGAGTCATAGAGATGCATATCCAGGGTCTATCAAGTCAAATGTATCCTAACCCTCCTGTGGGAACACCTAGTTCTTAGGTACAGTTCCAACAGAGCTGTGACTTTCACTGGCTTCCCCCTAACTCTATTGGTGCCTGATGCTTATGGGATTTTACGGAGAAATAAGAGTATCACAGGGAAAGTTGGTAGTGGCAGCCATGTCACTACTCCTGCTTGAGAAGATGTCTTCTTGCCTTTAACTGACAAACCTCTTCAGATCTCATCCAGGACTCTGCAAACCATGGAAAACACGTAAATTAGTGACACTGCTGCATGGCACATATTTAGGCAATGAGAGTGTTCGTCACTTGTTCCTGAACTATCTTTGCCAATTTCTTTGTGCCCATTAAGAGGGTCCCAAAAAGTAAGGACTCAAGTTGTGCTTTCACCACAGAACACAAAACCTGGGGACCAGATAACCAGACATGTAAATGCAACTAAAGACTTGAGATTAATTAAAATAGGTAATTCTTTTTTGAAGGGAAAGAGGAAGACAATGGACAACTTCTGTAAAAGGCCTGGATAAAACTCAAAGGTGGCTGGGATATAAACTATATGAATGATAAATACTTTTATAAAGCACCATGAAAACAAAAATCCACATTTGCTTTTTATAATATTTAAGCAACAGGAAAGTTGTCACTGAAAATAATATGGACATTTGGGGTCAGAGACTTCCATTTAAAACCCAGCTCTACTGTCTGTTCTCTTGGCCTCAGGATAAACAAGTGTAACCATACAATTTACCAGTCAAACCAGAGCTCTTCTGAGAATAAGATGGAGTGCTATTAATAACATTACCTGGACAACAGACATAAACTAGAACTGCTCCAGGCAAAGAAGAGCATAAGATCACTAGTCAAAATAAATACTATCTACATCATGGATCATGGAGAGTTTAGGAGCATCGAGAAAAGGCTTAGCACAGTGCCTTTCATCATCTCTACGTTTATTCTGGTTATTTTTAACTTAGAAATAGTTCTCATAATAAAGTTTAATGACAACTGACATGTATTTCTCCATCAATATCCCATAATGGAATACTTTTTAAAATGTATTCTAAAAAAAATTTAAATAATACATGGACATCACTTTCTCACAACCTGCAATGTACCAAATATCCTCTCTAGAAATATAATTGATACTATTTAATACCATATCCAAAATGGTCGAGTTTAGAATTCCCTACAGCTTTGTCCACTGCTTCCCAATGTTAAGGCTCTCAAAACTGACACATGATTTCCCAACCCATAAACAAGAGGATGCTATAATCCAAAAAGAGAGTTCCATACCGTCACAATTATGAAAAATGCTTGCAAGCCAGGTCCCTTTCAATTTCCTTCTGCAGCAGTGTTTCTACCTCTCCAAGCAACAGGTTCTCCAAGTCTTCAAAGTTCATTTCCTTGCTGCTGAGTGCCAACCACCCAGAAATCACACAGGTGTGTTAAGTGCCGCCAGCATCAAATGCCAGGACTCTGCCCACTGCTTCCCCACTACTCCTTTAATGGAGCTGGAAAAGTCAGAAATAGCCCCCTTCCTTCACAAACATGTATATATTCTGTCAACCTCTATTTATATTCCCCGCCTTCTAGGTGCCAGGCACACCTGTACTCATTCACTCTCCTATCACACCTTTGACCAAGCAGTCAGTATACACATAAATACAGAAATGTAGGAATGAAATATTTCAGACTTGGAATTTCTTATAAAGGCCATGGGTTCTGGCACAGAACTTGTGTGGCTACAATCTAAATTATGTGTATCTATGCATGTTCATTTTAGTGTAAATAAAACGTATTTTTGAAAAAAGAATGGACCTATCCCTCATGCTTAGTATCAAACACACAGAAATACATATCTGCCACGTTATGGCCAGAAAGAGACTCTCAGAGGTCCTGTTAATACAGTGGTTTATTTATGTCTCATGGTAAACAGAAAATAGAGTAGCTGCTTTTAGCAATTCCTGCTGACAATTTACCTTTCCAAAAACAAACACAGTTGGGATTTGTCCATCCAAACCCACTTATCAGTGCCTTTAAAATGACTGTAAGCAGTAAAGTTCTAAAAGTACAACCTAATTACACTTGAAACTTATATAACACTGTATGTTAACTATACTGGAAATTTTTTTAAGTGCAATCTATTTTTAATTTAGGGAGAATCCAACAAATACAGAAAAGAAGGCAATTTCTCCATGTATTTGACAACCATTTGATTCTGAACAACTTCTCCAGTCTCAAAATAAACTACCAGTTAATAATTACTAAAGGAAAGTTAACTAGTATCTTCAAAGAACTACAGGTTGATATTCCTGCTGTATGTGAGATTTGTATTTTTAATTAGGCCAGTTCCACGGAGCAAAAGCTATCCTCTGAGTAAATGAACATAACAAATAATCACCAGTGAAAACCACAGAGACCTATGAAACAAGCTTAACCCAACATCAAAGTGAAAGCAATATACAACTATCAGTCCCGGCAGAGAAAATATGTTTACAAAGTCACATGGACCAATCAACTTGGGAAAAATAATAAGAGGCCCTTGAACAATACTACCACAGTAGGGTAGGAGGAGAGCTCACCAAGAAAGATTTTTCTGTTACATCTGTTAAGCTGAGAGTGCCCCACATACAACACCACTTTAATGCAATTATCAGATTTATCTTTCCATATTGAGTTCTATGCCATTACAATTTTTTTTAATGTTTATTTACTTTAAGAGAGAGAGAGCAGGGGAGGAGCACAGAGGGGCTGAGAGAGAGAGAGTCCCAGGCAGGCTCCACACTGTCAGCACAGAGCCTGATGTAGGGCTCGAACTCATGAACCTGAGATCATGGCCTGAGCCCAAATCAAGAGTCAGACACTCAACTGAACCACCCAGGTACCCTTATGCCATTACAAATATCAAGGTTCTCTTTGGAAATCTACTAAAAATTTACCTAATATAGTATATGGTGATACATACTAACTTACTATGACAGTGAGACTAGGACTCAAAAATATTACCTTAATTCATTTTGATAGCAAACTGCTACAATATATTGTACTTACTGCCTCTTTAATTTCACAGGAGAAAACATGTATCTGAAATTCTTCTGAACCATGGGAACTCTCTGTAAATGCAACACAATTGCTCTCTGTTGTTCCATCATGTCCACGTGCACAGAATAACACCTTATAGATTGGAAAAGAAGCTATCTCCACATTGCTGGACTGGTCTATTATTCTACAGAACAGTGATAAAAAATAAAATAACATATTAACTATCAAAGAACAAAGAAGGCAGTTTTACTATATTAATAACATAAACATAATTATCTTAAAATCATAAAAATAAACTGGTTATAATAATGTATTAAAACAAATTACCATATTTTGCTATATAAATGTACATGTTTGTGTACATACAAATTCTTTGCCTTCTTTTGACAACTACTTCATTTCTGTATCTCCTGTGATCCAATTCATTTACTCCCAAAGCCAAATATACATTGCCTGGTAAAATCTATGTCACTCATCCCCAAATGCCAACTTTTCCGATATGTCAAAAGGAATGCTACTACACAATACCACAGATCAGCCCTATAAAGTTTCTAATTACAACAGCACCTGTAAGTTTATACAACACCTCGGTCACTGTTTGACCAAGATCTCTCTTACCCCAAAGCAAAAAAGGTCCAGGGTGGTTACAAAGTTGAATTTAATAAAAGAATTTAAGAAAGTAAAAGCAGTTTGTGGGATTTGGAAGCAAATAATATCTGACTTTCCCTATGTAAATCCTAAGCCCTAGACTGATCTAAAATCTTAAGACCACATCAAAATCTCCCTAATTGTAAAACCAAGGGATACCAAATAGGAATAGAGAGGCAAGTCAGAACACTAAGTCTTTATCATGGTGTGTTTGGCACTTTGAAAATAAAAATATAACTTTAAAAGGCATTCTGCCAATTTTTTAATATCACACAAATAATATATCTACAAATCCCTTTCCTGAAAAATTCAAAACATTTTTGCCAAACATTGTAAATTTATATTGGTCTTATTTTAGTACTTAGAACTAAGCTAACACTTTTTCACATTCTAAACCTTAAAGAATAAGGCATTTCAGAAAGTTTGAAAAAAAATTAAACTGGCCTTCTGAGAATATTACAGGTTCAGGATACATTCAACCTAATTTCTAAGACTTTCATTTTATTTGTTTATTCAGCAAACATTTCCTGAAAACCTCCTATGGACCAGATACTGCTCTAGACACTAAAGCAGAGAAAAATACAAGTAATCTGCTCCCATGGACCTTATATTTTAGTAAGGAAGTTAGATGATAAGCCAAGAAGCAAATATATATACAATATCAAGTCAAAGAAAGTGCTATGAAAAAAAAAAAAAGGCCCAATAAGGGGGAAAAGAAGAATAGTTACATAATCAATCAAAGCTTCTTTTGATAAAATATTTGATGAGACTGTAAAGAAGTAAAAAAGCCACTGGGAAACCAAGGAAAGATTATTTAGGCAAAGGAAAAAGAATAGGCAAAAGTCCTGAGGTAGGAATCATGACGGTGTTTGAGAAAGAACAAAGAAGCTACTATGACCAGAATACAGTGAGTGAACATAGTGAGAGAGCAAAAAGAGAAGGGAGGTAAGGAGAGAGGAGGGGGGTAAAAGATCAGGTCAAAGCAGCAGTTTATCAGTGGCCAGACATGGTCGGGATTTTGAATATAATCACAAGAATGACTGGAGACCGCTGAGGGTAGAACAACATTATCTGATTTATAATTAACTCTTATTCCTACTTAAGCATAAGAGAAAAAGCCATTTTGCTACTTCCTAGTCTGATGTAAAAAGTGTAAGATCTGTAGCTCATAAAACCTCTGTGGTTTTTGAATCACAGACGACAAGACGAAGGCAGGTTTTTACATTCCCTCTGAATAAAGAAACAAATTTTAGGTATTTTTAAAGTTCTATTTCCATTCATAATACCCCAAGCATAATTCTGTAAAAGCGTCTTGTAAATAAGCAACATGGTATAAGCCTCAACATGTTTACTTTTCATGTCTACAAAGTAAAAGTGAATTCACAGTAAGTCCTAGGCCTGATTTATGATGAAACATCACTATAATACAAAAAATTTCATGCATGTCTAGGAGAAATAAAAAAGATTACAGCTTACCTCACAGAACCTTCTGGAACATTTGGCACGTAAAGAGTAACAGGAAAGGGATGCTGACTGGAAGATTTCATAGTGGCCATTGCCCGTAAAGCCTCCACTTCATTACGTGGAGAAGAAACCTTCATACATCCTAAGTAGGTCAGTTTGTTAAATAAAACACTATCTTCTTCAGGTAATCCACTTAGAGAAGATGGTCTAGGTGTAGAAATTTCTGAAGAAAACAAAACACACACACTCAAAAAGTTAATGAAAAACTTGACAGTGTAATTTCACCTACTGTCCAAAAACAAATGAAAACCTGCAAACAAAATTTAGGTCTGTGTTTTCACTTCTTTTGATGTTTATCCTACATCTTAATTCAGAGTTCTGGAACTTTTGTACTTTCAAGTCTCTCAAAGTATTAAACTTACTTAACTACAACTTTTTTAGAGAACAAGAAAAAATTTTTAAATTTTTATTTTAAAAATCAAAAATAGAGTTCACATGATATAGAACAATAAGGAGAAAAAACTACACTAAAGGCAGTGTGAAGTAGCCTAAAAATAATGAGGATTAAATAAAGCTACAATCAGCTAAAAGTCTATCTTGGCTGTAACGATCCTGCATGGTACCCAATTTATTAAGTAGCCTAACTTCCCAAACAAAAGTAAACAATATTAAGAGGACACATCTAATACCAATCACAACAAAAACAAGCCCCATGTTTAACCATTCCTGGCTTGCTGACTCCTATGAACTATGTAAGTATTCCAATGGAAATTTGTTTCATCAAAATATTATTTTGATGAATGATCCAAAGATTGCTTCACCCAATTCTCCCCTCCCCATTAATGAGTTTCTTAGAAAACAAAAAAGTGAATAAAAAAAATTGTTCACTCTAATTCTAAGCACAGCTTTCAGCAAAGGCCCAACTGTGGATAGAGTAATCATCTGCATGCATCAGACACTATTAACCTCCTTCTTTGCCACTCTTTATATCCGCACCTAAAACCCACATTCAGCTAGTCTCTACTTTTTCCCATTACCCATGTCCATTTTGCACAAAATTAAGCATGCCGGTCTCACCTGAACTAGATCCTTGCACCATGCTCAAATCCCCATTACTGGAATTCCACTCACAGGGCTTTAATAAATAATTCATAAAAGCCATTCCCAACCTCCCCACTCCAACTCCCAAATATTATACTAAAATATGCAACCTCATCGCCTACTTTTCTTCTATTGAAAAACTAAAGCCATTCAAAATGAATTATTTCATCTATCACGTTCTTCAATCACTGAAACATGTTTTTTCTCCTTTTGAATCAGTTCAATGTGCTGTATTTCAAAACGGACAAATAAAAAAACACAAACACATGTTAAGGCTGGATGCTAATAATGTTTATTAGACTTATTATTATTCTATGTATTTTTTGTTAATTTAGCAAGCACTCAAAACAATTATTTGCAAGATCCTATGACTAAATCATATTTCAGTAACTGATGATCATGACAGATAAAGTAGTTCAAGTGGTCTAACTTATGGACAGTTGGAGTTGTACCCAAAAAAAGCTAACAAATTGGGGCCCCTGGGTGGCTTAGTCGGTTAAGCATCCGACTTTCGCTTAGGTCATGTTCTCGTGGTTCGTGGGTTCGAGCCCCGCGTCGGGCTCTGTGCTGACTGCCAGCTCAGAGCCTGGAGCCTGTTTCAGTCTGTGACTCCCTCTCTCTCTGACCCTCCCCTGCTCACGCTATCTCTCTGTCTCCTAGAAATAAAAAAAAAAAAAGCTAACAAATAAAAGGGGGCAAAAAAGCTTTATAAATAAATAAATATTCTATTAGTCTATGTAATTCAGATTCATATAACTGTGTAAACCCCAATTAGAGAAAAACAGTACAGAAATTGATCCAAAAAAAAAAGACAAAATAAGCAGACACGGCCTTTAAATAACTATTATAAATATGATATAGGTTGTAAAGAAAACTAACAAAATAAGGAGAAAAATGATAGTCAAAGGACCAAAAGAAAATAAAGCTTAAAAATGCAGTAAGAGCAGATTCTAAATTTTAGAAGAAAAGAAAAATATTAACGTTCCTTGGGATAGAGAATAATGATATAGAGGAAAACTGAAGAGCATCAGAAGTTACAAATACGAGGGCAAGACTCTGTCTTTCTTAATTTCTTTAATAAACAGATTATTCAAAGTGAAAACTGTCCTTTGCAGTCCTGCCTGCTACTCCCTTGAGATGAATTCAGTAAGTATCTCTTTTGTTCCAAAAAAAGGAAAAAAGGGGGGAAATTGGCATTTTGTAGAATTTATAACATGTGCAAGCAAAATGAATGACAACAAAGGCATAAAGTCTGCAAGAAATGGAAGATCTTCACAGTATACAGGAAGTGGTATAAATATTATTAAACCACAGACCTATTGGGGCACCTGGGTGGTTCAGTTGGTTTAAGCTGCCAACTTCAGCTCAGGTCATGATCTCACAGCTTATGAGGCTGAGCTCCTCATCAGGCTCTCTGCTGTCACCACAGAGCCCACTTTGGATCCTCTGTCCCTATCTCTCTCTGCCCCTCCTCTGCTCATGTATATGCTCTCTCTGTCTCTCTCAAAATAAACTTTAAAAAAATAAAAATAAAACAGACCTGGTTAAAGACTTGGGTCATAAAAATCTCAGAGTAAGCACTAAAATAATAAAACAAATTATACCATTTGTATACAACTGTATACAGTTATACAGTTAATATGCCATTGATTGGGATAAAATGTAATATTAAAAAATATTCAATCCAAAGGAAGGCAGAAAGGGGCAGGTGGGTGGCTCAGCTGATTTAAGTGTCCAACTTCTGCTCAGGTCATGATCTCATGGGTCATGACTTTGAGTCGTTCTGTTGACAACTCAGGTTCAGAGTCTGTGTCCCCCCATCTCTGTGCCTCTCCCCTGCTCACGCTCTGTCTCTCTCTCAAAATAAAATAAATAGAGGTGCCTGGGTGGCTCAGTTGGTTAAGCATCCAATTTCAGCTCAGGTCATGATCTCAGTCCGTGGGTTCGAGCCCTGCACCAGGCTCTGTGCTGACAGCTCAATCTCTCAAAATAAAATAAAGACATAAAAAATATTTTTAATAAATAAATAAAATAAACATCAAAAAAATGTTTTTCAGGGAGCCTGGGTGGCTCAGTTGGATGGGNGTCTCCCTCTCTCTCTGCCCCTCATCTGCTTGTGCTCTATTTCTTTCTCTCAAAAATAAAAACATTAAAAAAATTTGTTTTAATGTTTTTTCAAAGGAAGGCAGGAAAAGGAGGGAAAGACAGAAAAAACAAAAGGGACAAAGAGAAAACAAACAGCAAGAAAGTAGGTACACTTTTATGCAAACATACAAAATTACATTAAATGTAGGAGCGCCTGAGTGTTTTATTAGGTTAAGCATCTGACTCTTGATTTTGGCTCACAGTTCATGAGATTGAGCCCTATGTCAGGTTCTGTGCTGACAGCCTGCTTAGGATTCTCTCTTTCCCTGTCTGCCCCCTCCCCCTCCCCCCTCCCATGCATGCTCGCTCGCTCCCTCTCTGTCTCAAAATAAATACATAGACATTTTTTTAAAAATTACACTAAATGTAAATGGTCAAAACAGAGGTCACCAGCTTTTTCTATAAAAGGCCATATTTATAAATGTTTTAGGCTTGTGGACCAAAAAAAAAAAAAATCTAGGATATTATGCAAATATTTATATAAAGACAAAGAGAAATAGCCTTCTAAAATTATTTTTAGGGGTGCCTGGGTGGCTCAGTCAGTTAAGCGTCTGACTTCGGCTCAGGTCATGATCTCACATTTTGTGAGTTTGAGCCCTGTGTCGGGCTCTGTGCTGACAGCTCGGAGCCTGGAGCCTGCTTCAGATTCTGTGTCTCCTTCTCTCTCTGCCCCTCCCCCACTTGTGCTCTGCCCTCTGTGTCTCTCAAAAATAAAGAAATATAAGGAAAAAAAATTTTTAATAAAATGAAATAAAAACAAATAAATAAAATTCTTTTCAACGGACTGAAAACTTAATTTATGGACACGTGAATGTAACATTCATGGTCAAAACATTATTCTCCTTTGACTGGTTTTCAATCCTTTAAAGATGTAAAAACAATTCTTACCTTGCAAGCCACACTGAAAACAAGCAGTGGGCAGGGTTTAGCCCATGGAAGTAGTTTGCTGACCCATGGTCTAAACACAGCAATTAAAAAACAGTTCATCAGACTGGATAAAAAAAAGAAAAACTCAACTTTATGCTACCTACAAGAAACATACTTTAAATATAAACACACAAACTAAAACTAAATTTAAAAAAAGTAAAGAGTAGGCACACCACGCAAACACTAATTACAAGAAAACTAGAGTAGTTATATTAATATCAGATATATCAGACTTCAAGCAAAGAATATTAACTAGGGGAAAAGAGACATTTGGCAATGATAAAAGGGTCAATTCACCATGAAAACGTAGTAATTTTAAGTGGTTATGCCCCCTAACACTGGAGCTTCAAAATTTCTAGAGCAAAAACTGACAGAACCAAGCACATTGAAGTAATAAGTCTGCTATAGCTTATCTCTCTTAACTGAAAATACTAAATGAATTTTTTAAAAGTACATAAAAATTCTCTTTTAAAAAGTAAACAATAATTAAGATTTAAGAGAAGGATCAAAACTTGAACAATTATCAGTATAGTGTTGAGTTTTCTTTTTTCCCCCATCTTTTATCTCCCAGATTTGACCTAAGTTGCAGAACTTGTGCAATGAGCAACAGAAGGGTGAAAAAAATTAAAAAAACAGAAAAAGGAGTGCCTGCAAAGCACAGTGTTTGGGGAACTACAACTTGTTTCTGACTTTTCCCTCTCCCAGCTCTACCACAGGCCAGCCCCAGTTATAGAGCTGCACTGCAATGGGGGCCAGGGCGGTGGCACAGACATCTACAACTTGGATGAAAAACCTATCTGTATCTAGAACACCCAAGCCAATGAGTTCACTTCTATGATTCGAAAATGGAAAAGAAAAATTCTACTATTTTCTTTCTTTTCTCCTACTTGGCCTAAAGTAGACTCCAAGGCATGCAAGATTGCTAGATGGCACAACAAAACAAAAACTGTAAGTAAGAAATCTGATTTTCCTACTCAGGAGGAGAAGAAAAATAGGCCCCAGGAATCAGAGTATGGGAGAAATCCCAAGGAGGAGAGCTGAGAAGAACGTAACCTCCTAATACAAGTTCTGCACTCAATCCCATACTGTACATGTGTGTAACAAACCAGAACTTGAGGTATGGACATCACCAAGTAGACTGCCTGCTAAAATAAAACAAACTCAACTTCTTCAGAGGATTTTATCTGGAAAAAAGAACTTCAATATGTAAGATTCAAAAATAATCTC
Organism: Crocuta crocuta; assembly: GCF_008692635.1. Lineage (NCBI taxonomy): Eukaryota > Metazoa > Chordata > Mammalia > Carnivora > Hyaenidae > Crocuta > Crocuta crocuta. The sequence continues at coordinate 17,312,839 of NW_027529934.1, forward strand.
AACAAACAAAAAGAAAAGGTAACCAATTCTCAGGAGGAAAAACAATCAACAGATACCAATCCTAAGAGTATAGTTGTTAAAATTATCAAGGTCTTGTTACAATTGTTATCATCAACCATGCTCCATGATATAAAGGTGAATGAACACAACTGAAATGAATGAAAATACTGAAATCCCTAGCAGAGAAACAAATGTAAAAAGAACCAAAGTAAATTTAAGAAGAGAAAAACAGAATATCTAAAACTAAAAATTCAGCAGTAGCTCAAAAGAATGGAGATTTGTAAAAAATAAACTTAACATGTATCAACAGAAAATACTCTTTTTATTCACAGAAATTATTAATAGTGTCAAAAAACTAGACAATATATATCAAGTGAATTAATCACTAAATAAATGAAAACGTTTCAGGGCTAGCAATCCTTTCAACAATCATGGGAAACACCTATCATCATGATTATAGCCTTCCTGTGGAGAGAACTCATTGGTAACTAGCCAATTATGACTAGTGGAGATCTGGAGTTTAAGAAGCAAACAGTGAACTATTTTTACCAAGGCAACAGTCTTAGACCTAGTAAAATCACAAACCAACGTAAGGAATTCATTTCCACCTAAATAAATTCAGTCCTATTCAACTCATACTTCAACTCCACCATCCTTTCCTCAGCAGAAAAAGTAACAGAGTATATAAAACAGACAATTCATCTTTGAATCCAACCAGTACTTTAGTACATTCCACTAAACTAGCAAAGAATGGAGTGTCTGGGTGGCTCAGTTGGTTAAGCATCTGACTTCGGCTCAGGTCACGATCACAAGGCTCATGGATTTGGCCTCACATCAGGCTCTGTGCTGACTAATCAGTGCCTGGAGCCTGGTTCAGATTCTGTGTCTCCCTCTTTCTCTGCCCCTCCCCTGCTCGTGCTCTATCTCTATCTCTCCCCGCCCCCCAATAAATAAACTTAAAAAAAAATTTTTTTTTTAACTAGCAAAGATTTCCTATTAGATTTGCATCCAAGCAGCCAGTATATATCATCAAATGACAAAAACCAACAAGTTATCATGACGTCTAAATAAAAGCTTTCATCTATCTGGTTTTATAACTGAAAAACAATATAACTTTAATATTTATTTTAGGCCACTTAAATCTGGATACTTTCTAGATACAGATCCTTGCCACTGAAGTTATGTGTCATTTTAAACCAACCACAATAATTCTGTTAAGCCAAAACTGTGTTCACTGCAGTTAGGAAAAGGCAGCTGAAATGTCTTATCTCAGTCTGTTCAGGCTGCTATAACAAAATGTCATAGACTGGGTGGTTTATAAACAGTAGACATTTACTTCTCATAGCTCTAGATGCCTGGAAGGCCAAGATCAAGGCAGATTTGGCATCTGGTGGGAGCCCACTTTCTGGGTCACAGACAGCATCTTTTCACTGTGTCCTCAGAGGCAGAAGGGACAAGCTAGCTTTCTGGGGTCTCCTTCATTAGGGCACTAACCCCAATCATGAGGGTTCCACACTCTTGACCTAATCGCTTCCCAAAGGCCCTACCTCCTAATATCATCACTCTGAGGTTAGAATTTCAACATGAATTCTGAGGACAAGAACATCCAGAGTATAACATGTATTTTTATTGAAAATAAAAACTAAAAATATATAACTAGAAAGGAATACTAAAAACTTACTTGTAAAGCAAAGGAAATTTGTTCTTATCCACTGAAATCTTCCTAAAAATGTAGTGTAATGGGTGTTGAGAAGACAAAAGAGCACCCAACACATGGTCCCTATCAAATATACTCAGAATAATCATAAGCCACTCTAAAGAATTAATTCATTCCAACAATCCATCAGAGCTACATTAGAAGATAAAAGGTATTCCTTCTTTTTCATTAATATATTAACCAAAAAATAATTATATTAATGTGATGCCAGTATGCTTTAGGTTTTTTGGAAGGGGTAGAGATTTTTAAAATTCAAATGATAAAGCAAAGCACAATAAATAATACAATCTTCCATGTCCCCTTCCTCAAGAATAAAAATTAATACTTTTTAAGGTTTATTTCCAACCCTATATTTTTAATTAAAATATATATACATAAATGTTTACCTTAAATTCTCTTGAACTTAATTCTAGCTATCTGACTATATGTTGAGACCTAGAAGTATTTATAGTGAGTTCACCAAGTCAGAAGGTTTTATTAAGGGCCTCCAACACATTACAAATATCTTCTCCTACCCTGTCATTAAGCTATATTTATTATATAAAATGGTTAAGAATGTATCAGTGGGACAGGTTAAAACATATACACATACATACACACACACACACACACACACACACACGCAATTTTTGGTGACTAACATTAATGGTCCATTTGAAGGAAACCCCATTATTAGGATATATGAATGTCTTTATTTTTTAATGTTAAAATATGTTATCTAACAATTTAGTTAAAATGCATATCAAAGCAAAAACACAATATTTATTCTTGTTCAGAAGATTTAAGTTTTTATGCATTAAAATAAAACTATCTTTTATGATATGGCTTTTCCTACCCAATCACAAAAATAGTCTCCAATATTTTCTTCCTATAGATTTTTCATATTTCAATATTTGATTCACTAGGAATAAATGTTGTGTGCGGTGTAATTTAGGGCCATCATAGCCACACTGTGTAGCACTTTGGCCTGTATCTATACTTCCTCTGCAACAACATTCAGAAATGAATCACTGGTCCTAAGCCAATCAGGATTATCTCATCTTGACTGTCAGTATGACTTATTGAGGGGTTTGAATTTAACTAAGGCCTATTAGTTCATTGGATCCCCTAACTACTAGAAAATGGTTCAACCATTTTCAACCTTTTGTTCAACGGGTACAAGAAGAGAGCCTTCGTCTCTGCCACCAGCCATGAACAAATCCCCTGGCCTTTACAATTTCTGCTAACTACTTTATGACCATAAAGGAAGCCAGCTGGAGAGAAAGGTAACAAAGGAGAAGATCAAAGCTGAGAAGTTTACAAAAAGTCTCAATCAGAGCCTCTAAGTATTTAAATGAGCTGAAGTAGGAATTGGCTTTGGTTTTGTCTGGCTTTTCTTGTACCCAAAACCATTTTACATGATAAGCTGATATTTCTACTACAAATCCTACTCAATCAAGGATGCATTTTTATTTTTACCAAGGTTTATTTTTCTTAATTTAAATTCAAGTCAGTTAACATACAGTGTAGTCTTGGCTTCAGGGATAGAACTCAATGATTCATGTCTTACATATGAAACCCAGTGCTCATCCCAAAAAGTACCCTCCTTCATATCCATCACCTATTTATTTAACTCATCCCCCTTCTCACCTCCTCTACAGCAACCCTCAGTTTGTTCTCTGTATTTAAGAGCCTCTTATGGTTTCCCTTTCTCTCTGTTTTTATCTTATTTTTCCTTCCCTTTCCCTATGTTCATCTGTTGTTGTCTCTCCAATTCCATATATGAGTAAAATCAAAGGATATTTATCTTTCTCTGACTTATTTTGCTTAGCATAAAACACTCTAGTTCCATCCATGTTGTTGCAAATGGCAAGATTTCATTCTTCTACATCACCTAATAGTATTCCATTATGTATATATACCACATCTTCTTTATCCATTCATCCACTTGATGGACATTTAGGCTGTTTCCATAGTTTGGCTATTGTTTAATTGCACTACTAGGTATTTATCCAAAGGATACAATCCTTTGAATGCTGATTCAAAGAAGCACGTGCATCTCAATGCATTTATTATTTAAATACACTGATGGAATTGATTTTTTACTTAGAATTTTCACAAATGATAATCTGAAGTAACTAGTCAAACTGAGTAAAAAGGCATATCATATGAAACACTGTATTCATTACACTATTTCCTGATACCCAAGAATTTATTCAATTGTTCAGTAAGATTTACTGAGTGCCTACTATTGCCAAGTATAAGGAGTAAGTGAAGACTCAGACATAGTACCTGTTCTCAAATAACATTACATTGGTTTTACAGGTAAAGAAACAAACAAAAACTTAACTAAAGTGGGAACTCTCAAACAGAACCGAAAATCTGGTGGCCCTGATCCCAGAAAACAAAGCTAATAGGATTTTTTTTTTAATTTTCATCTTAAAATTTTCATGATCACTTTATCCCATTTCTTTTATGATGTTCAATGCAGNCGGGAACTCTCAAACAGAACCGAAAATCTGGTGGCCCTGATCACAGAAAACAAAGCTAATAGGATTTTTTTTTAATTTTCATCTTAAAATTTTCATGATCACTTTATCCCATTTCTTTTATGATGTTCAATGCAGTACCTGTATTCGATGGATCCAAAATTAACTGAAGAGATGGCTTATTTGTTTGGCTGGCTGAAACATCTCCAAATGAATGGTCTGAACTCTCACTGGAACTCTGACAATCAGCAAGAGGACTGCTTTGCCCTTTCTCAGAATCTCTCAGAATCTCTTCCATGGCTTTTTCCAACTGTTCATCACCATTAGAAACTATCTACAGACAAAGCAAGATGATTCTCTTTCAATCATATTATGGTTCTGGACTGCTTAAAGTTTCTAATCTTTTATTTCTATGTCTAATATTTTGTTTTTAAAAGAAATTAAAACAATCTAAATTTTAAATTTAAATATAAGTTACTGAATACCAAGAATTTATACAGTTGTACCTAATTGTATCTGATCTAAGATCTAATTTACAGAGATTTTTTTTTCCTTTTCTTCTTTTCCTTAAGAGCATATTCTAAAAATCAGGTAATCTTAAATTTATGTGTTTTAAAGGGAAAAGCAGGTAAGTTTAAGTAGATGGTGTCTACTGTGACTGTTATTTGAAAGTTCATATTTCTTGTTATCATAGCATAAACATATTTGTGATTTCTTTACAAAATCTTGCCACCAGGAGGATTTTTTTTAATTTAAGTTGACTCATCCCTCTCTTAAAAGCAAGTGAGACAAAAAGCCTAATAAAGGTCTTAAATTAAATACACTAACTAAAATGCAGATATTTATTTTTTATGCAAACATTTAAATACATTTAAAGTCATTTATTTAAATACATATTACTTATATTTAAATAAAACCATTGACTATTTTAGTATACTTATAAAACTATATATCCTCAACATAATATAAAATGGGTATTTAATAATATAATTTTTATAAAATTTTATTACATTTATACTTTTGATGCCATAGTTAACACTAAGTAAAAGCCAAACAATATGTAGCATATCGGACTAATTTCTCTATTCCTTTTTCTAGAGGATGGTTATGCAATTATCATGCATAACCTGGGTTATGTATACCTGGGTTTGTTTCTTTTCGAGTTAGAAAAGACAACAAAAATGAAATAGGATCGTATCCAAATAAAAACTCAATAGCTAAAAAATGTAAGACATATTCTTTAAAAGTATTCAGACAAGGGGTACCTGGATGGCTCAGTTGGTTAAGCATCCAACTTCAGCTCAGGTCATGATCTCAAGCCCCACATCGAGCTCCCTCCTGTCAGCCCAGAGCTGGCTTCAGATCCTGCTCCCTCTCTCTCTGTCCCCTCTCCCACTCTCTCTCTCAAAAATAAACATTAAAAAAATATTTTAAAAAAATTTTTTCTGACAAGCCACTTATTCAATCACATACTAGAATGTTACCAGCTGATTTAAAACATGAAAACCATATAGTTGTTTCTTAAGTACAAATAAAACATAACTATTTATGTAATTAACTTTAAAAACCCAGCAGCAAGAGAGACAAAAATATCCAGATAATGGTTAAGTCTTATATAAATTTAAGTCAAATTCCCCAATTATTTTTTCCTTTCTATTTTTCCTTCTAGTCCTTCTAAAATTCCAAATTAAAAAATAACTAACCAAAAAACTTTAAAAATACACAAACCAAATAATTAGCCTCTGCATAAATCAAACACTGATACTATTCAAGGTCAGAATTTTAGAAAAACCTTTGTATTTTAACCCAACTCTTGAGATCAGTCTTACCTCATTAAAAAAAATAATAATTTAAAATAGTATCATTTGTAAGTTAAAAAAGCAAGCAAGAAAGAAATACCTTCAGTTCAGGTTTTTCATCATCTTTTGTAGACGTATCATCTGCATGCTGAGAAACCAAAACAAATTCTTCACTGTTCAGTGTAGCCACAGAATCCGATGACCCAATAACCTTCTGTAATGAAGCTCTGACCTCCATTTCAATTCTCCAAACTTCTCTTCCCACATCCACCTGGTCAAAACTACAGAGATTTAAAAAAAAAAAAAAAGCATAAATACAAACATGATCAATATTCAGTCTTTAAAAATGGTTCATGCGAAAAAGAATTCTGCTGGCTAATCATCTCAAAACTAGGGAGGCTACCCTTCTTGGACTGGGCCACAAAGTGGAAATGTACTCCCTTCACCCTGAATTCCCAGACTAAAAGAACCATATTGTTCCCTGAAAAACAACACAAACCCGCCCATATCTCAAGTAAACAGATTTACTACTGCTTGATTCTGTATTTCTCCCAGAAATACTATTTTGTTCCTTTTTAATAAATAGAGGAAATAATTAAGCATGATACTAGGAAACAAATTCATACACAAAAATACTCTTTGAAATTACTTTATAATTAAATCCAAATGTTTACAAAAACTTATCTCCTCAAAGATACTGTACCTTAAAATATGTTATCTGTGTCACTGAAGTTGACTAATTAATAAGAAATCAACACCCTGGGGCACCTGGGTCATTCAGCTGAACATCTGACTTCAGCTCAGGTCATGATCTCGCGATTGTGAGATCAAGCCCCGTGCAGGGCTTGGCTTGCTGCTATCAGCCTGTCAGTACAGAGCCCACTTCAGATCCTTGGTCCCCCCTCTCTGCCCCTCCCCCACTTCCGCTCTCCCAAAAATAAATAATTATTAAAGGGAAAAAAAGAATTCAATACCCTAAGCCACGTATCTTTTCTTTTCCAGACACATTACCATTTATCAGCACAAGGGGGTAGGGAAAAGGCCAAGGCTTTCACACTGCATTCATACGGCAAACGGTGTAGATACAGTATAATTCTGCTTTCTGGATAGATCTATACACCACAGAAACTCAACAATGTCTATCACTTCCAGAAGTTCAAATATTCACACTGCTAATTTTAACTGAACTTGTGTACTACATAACAGACACAGTACTCAGCACTAGGGTTAGAGGAGTGGCTAAGGCACACAAGTGGCCTGCTCTCCTGGAGCTTATATCTAGTAAGAAATCAAGAAAGTAAGCAAACGTAATTCCAAATCAATCTAAAGACTATGAAGAAGACAAGACAGGTTACTGTGACAATGAATTGCTATAAAAAGTATAGGGACAACTTTAAGTAAGGTGGTAGGAAAGAACTCTTGGAAATATCTGAGCTGAAATGTAAAAGATAGAAGAGAACCATAGATTAATCTGCTATGATCAAAAGGGTAATGTGATAGAGGGGTAAAGCAAGTAAACTGGGGCTAAAGAACACAGGACTCTGTAAGTGTGCTGATCCATGCCTTAAAATTATCCAGAATTGTTCTTTTTCTCATTCCAATTTGGTTATTCTGTTCTTTGCCTCACATAAATATGGCTGCAATATCTCATTTTGCCTTTAGGTGACACTAACACCATTACTCTTGGCAAAAAAAAAAAGAAAAAAAAATACTTACTCTGAGCTTCAAGTTACACTTCAAAAAGTTAATTACTTCCATCTTCATCAAAATTCAAAATTTCCAGTAACATTAAAATAAAGAATATTTATTCTAGGATAGTGTAATTAGATAGCCATCATTTCATTCTGTTGCACATGTGAATATCCTTCCTTTCAAATATTAAATTCTTCAAGCACATATATCTGTCCTCTAAAGGTTTTTCATTTTGCAAATAAATGTTTCTGAAAGTGCAGTATGTGTTAGGGGCCACATCTGTACCCTTTCAGGCTGCCCCAAGATTCCCTGATTACCTTGATTACCTACACATTCCAGATGTTCTTTCTGTGGCCAATCCTTCTTCAAGTCCAAGCTGCCACTTCTCAACTTAACATCTATGTTGGAAATTCCCCAAGTTCAAGTCCTGAACTTGTGACTCCTTGCCACATACACTCTGGTAAGCAGTATCTCTCACTGCCATGTTTTCAAATAAGATCTCTATCTAATAGCTTCCAAATTTCTCTCCCCATCCAATGTCCTCTAAATTCATTTGGAATCCAACTTTTTACTTTTTATTTCCATGTGGAATTCTTACCAATATCTTAAATGTGACCCAAATGGAATTCCCAATGTCTCCTCCAAATTTCCTTCTCATTCAGATTTCCCATTTCAGTAAATAACACCACTTTCTACCAAGCTACTCAAAGAAGTGATCATTCTTAATTCATCTCTACTTCTTTATTCCTCACATCAGCATGTCATGTTAGCCCCACTTCCAAAATTAATCCCACATCTATCCCATTTCTTCCTGGCCATTTTTATCAACCTAATGCAGGCAATGCTCTCATCTACCAAAAGAGTCTCCTAACCCATCTCCTGCTTCCAGTCCTCTCTTCCCCTAATCTACTCATCACAGAGCTGCCAAAGAAGTCTTTTGGAAAATAAATTAGATCATATTAAAACTCCACTCTAAAAAGTTTTCACTGGGGCACCTAGGTGGCTCAGTCAGTTAAGCATCAGACTGTTGGTTTGGTTTTCACTCAGGTCATGATCTCTCAGTCTCATGGGTTCCAGCCCCACATTGGGCTTGGGATTCTTCCCTCCATCTCTCTCTGTCCCTCCCCTACTTTCACTGTCTGTGACCCTCTCAAAATGAATAAACTTAAAAAAAAATTTAATATTTTCACTAAAATTTAAATAAAATCCAAACTAAGCCAGGACTTACCAACACACCTTTCCCTCTGTGACTTTACCATCACAGCCCTTTAATTACAGAAAGTTCTTTTCCACTTTAGGGTCTTAGCTCTTGCCTCCTTTCATATGGCTGACTCCTAAGGTATCAGCTTTTATTCACCCATTCAACAAATATTTAATGAGTCTCTACTATGCACTAGAAACAATCATGGGACCTAGAGACTAAATGATGAGTAAGACCAATTTAGTTCCAGTCTTCCTAGAGCTAACATTATTAAGGAAGAGAGAAACAACACAGAAAAAAATATAAATCAAGATCACGTACTGGAATATATACTATAAAAGGTAATGAGAAGGTAGGAGACAATAGGGACCCAGTTGACATTTGGGCTTAATAAGAATAAGTAAGCCATACAAACAACGAGGGGAAAAGAACTTCAAGTAGAGGAAATAGCAAATACAAAAAGTCCAGATATGAGAAAAAGGCTTATGAGAAAAGAGCTATATATAGCCATAATAGCTAGATCACCTTGAGCATGGGTGAGAGCAGTATAAGATGAGATGTTAAAAAGAAGGCAGCGAAGCCTGAGGCCACCCCGTGAAACTGAGGCTATCTAAACAAACCCCCACCCTAATTCCAACTCTTGTTTACCTGAGAATATCACATGCCTAGTGTAGCAGCTAGTACACAGTAGATATTCAATAAATGTATTGAACAAAGTACCAATCAGGCTAAAGTTCTCACAAACAAAAAATGCAGAGCCAGGATTCAAACCAGGTATTCAGACTTCAAAGTACATGCTCTGAACCACTACATTATATCTTGAAGTTTTCTCACCTATTCCTAGAGACTGATGGTTGGTATCTGTCACTATATACACACTGAACCTTCTCCATATCTCTCCTCTCTCCATCAAAAGTTATGTCTTCTCCCAAGACATTCTTCTTTGAGATGCCTGGGTGGCTAATTCGGTTGAGTGTCCAACTCTTGGTTTCAACTCAGGTCATGATCCCAGGGTCATGGGATCTGGCCCCATGCTGGGTTCCATGGTGAGCATGGAGCCTGCTTGAGATTCTCTCTCTACCTCTGCCCTCGCTAGCATGTGCTCTCTCTTAAAAAAAAAAAAAAAATCTTCTTGGATAAGTGATANTTAACTCTAAATCAGCATGGTAGTGGGCACCTGGGTGGCTCAATGGGCTAAGCATCCAACTTCAGCTCAGGTCATATTCTCACAATCTGTGAGTTCCAGAACGTATTGGGCTTTGAGCTATCAGCACAGATTCTGTGTCTCCCTCTCTCTCTGCCCCTCCCCCGTTCATGCCCTATCTCTCCTTCTCTCTCTCAAAAATAAAATAGACATTAAAAAATTGTTTTTAATAAATAAAATAAGTCAGCATGTTAATGAATACTAACGGTTATGCAATTCAAATAAGGTCTCCATTTTTAAGAGGTTTTTTTTTTTTTAATGTTTTATTTATTTCTGAGAGAGAGAGAGTGAGACAGCGTGAGCAGGGGAGGGTCNATTCTGCCATGCTAACAAGAAAACTTTTAGTTTACCAATGTAATTTTCGATCTCTTCAAAACACAGACCAGAATTTCTCATTTTATTCAGAATTAAGTCACCTCTCATTACAAGCATAAAACCCTGCCTCCAAGGGCTTTAGGATTACTTTTAGAAGTTTGCGTAATGCTATTATATTGGGTTGAACATTTCTTTGAACCTCAATGCAGATGCTTACTAAATTTGCACAGAAACACCAAAATCTGAAAATGCAAAGCCAACACTTTAAAATATTTCAGGAGCATCCAGGTGGTTCAGTCGGTTAAGCGTCCAACTTCAGCTCAGGTCATGACCTCATGGTTCTTGAGTTTGAGCCCAGCATCAGGCTCTGTGTTGACAGTTCAGAGCCTGGAGCCTGCTTGGATTCCATGTCTCCCTCTCTCTCTGCCCCTCCCCCACTCGCACTCTATCTCCCCTCTCCAAAAAATAAATTAACACTAAAAAATTTTTCTTAGTATTTCAACAGGCAGGTAATAAGACTTAAATGGAGAAAGAATAATCTTCAATAAATGGTGCAAGGACAATTAGTTATTCACATGCAAAAGAATGGAGTTGAACCCCAACTTCACACCATACACAAAACTTAATTCAAAGTAGACCACAGTCCTAAATGTAAGAGCTAAAACTATAAAACTTCTAGAAGAACACAGGAGTAAATTTTCATGTCCTTCAGTTAAGCAACGGTTTCTGAAATGACAAAAGCACAAAATAAACTGGACTATATTGAAATTAACATTTTTGTGCTGAAAATGATACCATGAAGAAAGTAAAAATAGGGCGCCTGGGTGGCTCAGTCAGTTAAGCATCTGACTTCAGCTCAGATCATGATCTCACAGCTCATGAGTTCAAGTCCCACATCAGGCTCTGTGCTGACAGCTCATACCATGGACCCTGCTTCAGATTCTGTGTCTCCCTCTCTCTCTGCCCCTCCCCAGCTTGCACTCTGTCTCTCAAAAATAAATAAACATTTAAAAAAAATTTTTTAAGATAGTAAAAATAAAACCACAGGATGAGAAAATACTTGCAAATAATATATTCAATAAGGGTCTTGTATCCAGATGGTATGAAGAACTCTTACAACTCAATACTAAAAAGACAAATAATCCCAACTTCTGGTTTCAGCTAAAAAGCATGTAAGTCATCACTCTGTTCGTTACAACAAGAAAAGACTGGACAAACTAAAAGTCACTAGCTTTTCTGGGATGCATCAGAGAACTGGGTTCATGGAAAAAACTGCCATCCCCAAATCTGAAGAGACAGAGAATCCAGAGAGGAAGCAAGTCAGATCTCTTTATCTGAAGCAGAAGCTTCAGCTGGAGCCATAAACTGGTAGGAACACTTAAATGGTAATTTTGACGAACTGCTGGAGGCTAAGAGTGGAATTTGGGTGTGGGATGGAAAAGTGAGTTAAAGAAGGATGACTTGAAATTTTGTTCATATTCAGTTGGTGCTTAATAATGATAAATAAGTTTCTAACATTCAAAAAAAAGAGAAAGCTGGAAGAGGTATAATGATTTTAGAACTAGGAAAATTATCAGAGATATCGAGGAATACTATATAATGATAAAGGGGTCAATTTTCCAAGAAAATATAACAATCCCTTTTTTTTTCATTTTTTTAATGTTTATTTTTGAGAGGCACAGCATGGTGGGGTAGGGACAGAGAGAGAGGAAGGCACAGAATCCAAAGCAAGTTCCAGGCTCTGAGCTATCAGCACAGAGCCAGACTCAGGGCTCAAACCCATGAAAAATTATGACCTGAGCTAAAGTCAGACACTTTACCAACTTAACTCAGACACCCTGAAAATGTAACAATCCTAAACAAGTTAGCACCTAACAACAGAGTCAAAACATGAGGCAAAAACTGATAAAACTGAATGGACAAACAGACAGGCAGTATTATAGTTGGAGACTTTAACATCCATCTGTGACATTGACAGGTCAAGCACACAGAGAATCAGTGAGGATATAAATGAACCGAACAGCACTACTAACCAATTTTATCTGACATTTATAAAACATTCCATCTAACAACAGAAGAATAAATTTTCTTCTCAAACTCAGAAGGAATATTCACCAAGGAAGACCATTTTCTGGGTCACACAACACACCCTGACAAGTCTGAAAAACTAAAAATCATACAAATATCTTCTCAACCATAATGGAATTAAACTAGAAATCAGTAACAGAAAGATAGCTGCAAAATCCCCAAATATTTGGAAATTAAACAACATACTTCTAAGTAACCACTAACCAAAGAAGACTCAAGAGAAACAAAAATATTTGAACTAAATGAAAGTACAATTTATCAAAAGTGGGATGCACTGAAAGTGATAGAAACTTGTTTCATTGAATGCATATACTAGAAAAGGCATCTAAAATCTATAATCTTATAAAAAATCTGTAACTTTTTAAAAAACTGTTTTAATGTTTTTATTTATTTTTGAGAGAGAGACAGAGCATGAGCACGAGCAGGGAAGGAACTAAGAGAAAGGGAGACACATAATCAGAACCAGGCTCCAGGCGCCCCTGGGTGGCTTAGTCGGTTAAGCGTCCGACTTTCGCTTAGGTCATGATCTCGCGGTTCCTGCTGTGCTGACTGCCAGCTCAGTGCCTGGAGCCTATTTCAGAGTCTGTGTCTCCCTCTCTCTCTGACCCTCCCCTGCTCATGCTGTCTCTCTCTCTCTCTCCTAGAAATAAATAAAAATATTTTAAAAAATTTTAAAAAAAAAGAACCAGGCTCCAGGCTGAGCTGTCAGCACAGAGCCCAAGGTAGGGCTCAAACCTGCAAATCACGAGATCATGACCATAGCTGAAGTAGGACCCTTAATCACCTGAACCACACAGGTGCCTCTATAACCTAAGATTCTTTAGGAACCTTAGGAAACTAGAAAAAGAAGAGCAAATGAAGAGAAATAATAAAAAAATATGTAACAGAAATCAATGAAACTGAAACAGAAAAACACATAAAAGTCAAAATATCCAAACCAAAAGATGGCTCTTAGGAAAGATAAACAAAATTGATAAGCCACTAGCCAGGCTAAGTAAAAAAAAGAGACGACACATTACCAATATGAAAAACAAAAGATGGGTCATCACTACCACTGAGAGGGTAATAAATACTACCAAGAATTCTAGGCCCATAAATTGAGGACTTACATAAACTGAACCAGTTCCTTGGAAGATACAAAGTACCAAATTAAAAAAAAAAAGGCAAGTACCAAATATCACACCAGGAAAATTAGAAATGCTGAAAAGCCTTTTAATTTTCAAGAAATTTAACTTTCCAAAAGAAAGAGCACAAGACACAGATGGCTTCACCAGAAAATTCTCCAAATATTTAAGGAATAATATCAATTCTCTATAATCTCTTCCAGAAAAAATAAAAAAGGAAACACATCCTAACTCCTTCTAGGAGGCCAGCATTACCTTAAGACCAAAACCAGATTATAAGAAAACTACAGACAAAATATTATAAAATTATATTCAACAGTATGTAAAAAGAATTACACCCCATGTAAGACTGACAACCATCAAAAATTAATCAGTGTAATAAAACATATCCTAAGCTAAAGAAAAATAATGGGGTGCCTGGGTGGCTCAGTTGGTGAGCATCCAACTTTAGCTCAGGTCATGATCTCACAGTTTGTGGGTTCAAGCCCCACATCGGACTCTGTGCTGACAGCTCCGAGCCTGGAGCCTGCTTCAGATTCTGTCTCCCTCTCTCTCTGCCCCTCCCCTGCTCATGTTCTGTCTCTCTATATATCAAAAATAAATAAAAACAAAAAAATAATTTTTTAAAAAAAGAAAAATCATGATGCCAGTTGATTACAGAAAATATATTTGACAAAATCCAACACTCATCCATTATAAAAATAAAAACTCTCAGCAAGCTAGCAATTGATGAAACTTCCTCAACTTGATTAACAGTATCTACAAAAAACCTACAGTTAACATAATTATGAATCTGGACACTTTCCCCTTAAGACCTGAACAACACAAGGATATCTCTCTCTCTCTCTCACCACTCTCATTCAAAACCATAATAAAAGTATACAGATCGAAAAAGAAGAATAAAACAGCCTCTATTCACAGATTACATAACTATCTATGTAGAAAAACCCAAAGAATCTAAAAAAAAAAAAAAGAGAGAGAGAGAGAAAGAAACCTCCTAGAACTAATAAATATAGGAAGGTCACAGATTACAAGGTAAACAAAAACAGATTCCCTACCTACAAACAATGAACAATTGGAATTTGAAGTTTTAAAAAAGCAGTACCATTTACCATAGTACAAAAAGATGAAATACTTAGGTATAAACCTAACAAAATACATGTAAGATCTATAAGTAAAAAAACCTATAAAACACTGATTACAGAAATTTAAAAGATCTAAATAAATGAAGAGATACTCAAAGTTCATATTAGAAACTCAATACTGTCCACATGTCTGTTTTTCCTTACCTGCTAAGACTGAATGACCAACTGCAACTCAACTACGAGCTTACCTATGTGCACAAGGGCAGGAACCATGCCTATTTTTATTTTACTCACCAACAACCCAGCACAGTGCCAGCACAGGTAACATGGGCTCAAAATATGTAAAATGCCTGCTTAATAAATAAGTCAATTACCTTGGATGTAGTAGAATGGACTCCCGCATCAGATAGGAAGTTGGACTTAATGAATTCTATCTAAAGTCACTTAATTTTTTTTTTTAATGTTTTATTTATTTCTAGGAGAGAGAGAGAGACAGCATGAGCAGGGGAGGGTCAGAGAGAGAAGGAGTCACAGACTCTGAAACAGGCTCCAGACTCTGAGCTGGCAGTCAGCACAGAGCCCGACGCAGGGCTCGAACCCACGAACCGCGAGATCATGACCTAAGCGAAAGTCGGACGCTTAACCGACTAAGCCACCCAGGCGCCCCAAAAGTCATTTAATCTTAAAATTCTCATTCCATGTGATCTGTTGAAGAACTCCATTTCACAAATCAATTCAAACTACAATTTACTAAATCTACTACTATGCAGCAATATGTTAATAGGTTTACTTCTCTTTATGTATGGCAATCTACTATTATTTCTTCCAATCAAAAGAAACAGCAACTGGAAATTTGAAGGAGTCTTTTAAATAATATGAAGCTCACTGTTCTGTGAACTCAAGACTAAAACATCCATTTCAGCTCAGTATGTAAAACAGAGCAGTGCACAAAAGCAAAACGACTTTCAAAGGCATTTAGTTAAAAGGCTACCCTATTATAATCCAAAAGTTAGACTGTAAAATCTGACCAAAAAAAATTTTACGTCTCCTCAGATATTAAAAAGAAAATACTGGGAACTACACTGTAGGCATACACATTTTTATTCTTTAGGCATTTTAAAGGCATAAGAGAATAAGGGATAGAAAACTTATCAGTCCTACAGAAAATCTGATGTATGTTTTTTCTATTCATCCCGTTTCCCCCTTCTCAAAGGAGCTCAATGAATATTTCTGATTGAATTGAATCACTTAAACACATACTTATCCCCACAGCTACAGCAATTCTACCAATTCTACCAAGTGAAATGGCTTTTAATTCTCACTTCAAGTCCACATCATTTTTGTCAAATGAGCAATGTATTTTAAATTAACACCTCACTTGGATGCCTAAAACTACAATTTTCACATATACACTAGAAACAGTGTAGCAACATTTAGCAAAGTCTAACTGGAAGCTATCTTCTTCCCAAAATAACCGAACATTTTCAAAAGTATAAAATCGTGGTGCACACAGTCCAATTTCTTTTTGTGCCAAATGTGGTTAGCCAGCTTCTTGCTTTTAGCTTATGTGTTTGCACCTATTCATTTTCAAGTAGCTCTTGAACAAAAATAGAACACTGAATATATGAGTGTGAGTCAAAATTGGACAAGATAGGCTGCAAGTTCTATTAGGCATGAGAATTCAAATGACTATAGTAGACTCATTACAACACTGGAAACAGGAAATATTCTTAATTTACAATAAGAAAACAGATATGAATAATCTGGAACAACATTCACCAACTATAATTCTTCTATGCTTTAAAAAACCAAGCCAGTCTTCCAANTAGCTTCTATTTACTAAACAGTCCATCCACTATTCCAGTTCTCAGGCAAGGGCCACACCAATACAAATATCTGTATGCAAGTATATCCCTGCCCACAAAGAGAGCACAAAAGGACCTCAGTAATTCACATTACTTTAGTGGACACCTATTTTTATTTATCCAACAATAATCATGGAACTTTTTTTCTGAGAATAAGCCTTCCCTCTGTTCAAATTTCATGGTTTTTATAGAAATCTCAATACCATGGCCAAACAGTTCTAAAGACGGACACTGAATCTAAACTACTTAGACCAATTAAACCAATTCCTAAGGTTTTTGGACTGATGACCAGAGACTTCATCATGACGGTTGCCTGTATTAAAGCAGAAATTTTTTAGATATAAGCTAAGAATTGTTGGTAGCCATGTTTTTCCCCCTATGAAGAAGGCCAATATGCAGTGAAAGAGAAAAACAAATCCTAAATCCAGACAAGCAAGAGAGTCTTAGTTGAGTCCCTATCATTTTGTTTGATACAATCCCGGTGTATAACTCTATCTGTTCCCACCCTCAGTCTTGGTAAAGCCACTGTTCCTTTAATTCTATGAAATATCCCTTTCTATAAATTCTTTTTGCATAAGTTAGTTTAAAAAAATTTTTTAACACTTACTCATTTTTGAGAGACAGAGAGACAGAGTGTGTGTCAGGGAGGGGCAGAGAGAGGGAGACACAAAATCTGAAGCAGCCTCCAGGCTCTGAACTGTCAGCACAGACCTGACGCCAGGCTCGAACTCATGAACTGCAAGATCATGACCTGAGCTAAAGTCAGACACTTAATTGACTGAGCCACCCAGGTGCCCCTGCATAAGTTAGTTTAAATTGAGCTTCTGTCACATGAAACTATTAAGTCCTGATATAATTATATGCTAGCAAAAAGACATAAAAGATATATTTTAATAGATTTCATATAGTAGATATCAGAACAAAAATCTAGGTGAATAAAGAAGATAGTATATAAAAAGTTGACAATTCCCCAGAGAAACAGTATACTGGATGTGATGAAAGAAAAAAAGGGGATAAATTACTTACTTGAAATAATACAGGAGGAACAAAAGAGTAATACAAGTGGTACTTACAAAGGATGGTTTAAAAGGCAATAAAGGGGCACCTGGGTGGCTCAGTCAGTTGAGCGTCTGATTCTTGATTTTGGTTCAGGTCATGACTCATGGTTTCGTAGGCTCAAGCCCCACATCGGGCTCTGCACTGACTCTGTGGAGCATGCTTGGGATATACATTCTCTTTCTCTCTCTCTCTCTCTCTCTCTCTCTGCCCCTCCCCAGCTCATGCTCTGTCTCTCTCAAAATAAACTTTAAAACGTTTTAATAAAATAAAAGGCAATTAAAGGTTTTATAACCAAAATAGGAAGCCATCACAGGAAAAAGAGGAATTTTAAATGGTAGGCACAAATTATTGTTCCTCCATAATATTCCTTTGCCATAAAAAAGGAATGCAAAACAGGGAAAAATTATTTTAAAACCTGTATTAGGATGGTAATGGCTTACACGTAACTATGGTAGATGAGATTATTGTTATCCTAAAATCTGTGTGGAACCACAGAAGACCCTAAATACTCAAAGCAATCTGAGAAAGAACTAAGTTGGAGGTATCACAAGCCCAGATTTCAAATTATACTACAAAGCTATAGTAATCAAAACAGTATGGAAATAGCACAAAAAGAGACACATACATCAAAAGAATAGAACTGAAAGCCCAGAAAAAAAAAATCCCTGCTTATATGGTCAGTTAATCTACAACAAAGGAAGCAATAATATACAGTGGTAAAAAGATAGTCTCTTCAATAAATGTTGTTGAGAAAACTTAACAGCCACATACAAAAGAATGAAATTGGACCACTTTCTTATACCATACATAAACATAAACTCAAAATGGATTAAAGACCTAAATATGAGACCTGAAACCATAAAACTCCTGAAAGCAAACATAGGCAGTAATCTCTTACACATCAACCTTAGCAATATTTTTCTGCATATGTCTCCTCAGAAAGGTACACAAGAACAAAAATAAACAATTGGGATTAAGTCAAACTAAAAACTTTTGCACAACACAGGAAGCCATCAACAAAATGAAAAGGCAACCTACTAAATGAAAGAGGGCATTTGCAAATGATATATCCGATATGTGGTTAATATCCAAAATATAAAAAGAACTCCTAGAACTCAACACCAAAAAAAAAAAAAGCCACAAACAAAAAAAAACACAAAAAAAGAAATTCAACACAAAATGGGCAGAGGATCTAAACAGCCCTTTTTCCAAAGAAGACATACAGATGGCCAACAGACACATGAAAAGGTGCTCAATATCACTAATCATGAGGGAAATGCAAATCAAAACCACACTGAGATACTATCATTTCACACCAGTCAGAAGGAGTCATATCAAAAAGACAAATAACAAGTGTTGACAGATGCAGAGAAAAGGAAACTCTCATACCCTGTTGATGGGAATGGTGCAGCACTGTGTAAAACAGTATGAAGATTCCTTAAAAAACTAAAATTAGAAGTACCATAAGATCCAGTAATTTGACTTCTGGGTATTTACCCAAGGAAGATGAAAATACTAATTCATAAAGATATGTGCACCCCTATATTTAATGTAGCATTGTTTAATAGCCAAGATATGGAAGCAACCTAAGCGTCCATCAGTAGATGAAGGGATAAAGAAGATGTGGTATCTATTTTTTAGATTTTTAATTTAAAAAAAAGGATGTGGTATATATACACATGGAATTATTACTCAGCCATAAAAAAGAATGAGATCTTGCCATTTGTGACAACATGCATGGACTCAGAGGGTATTATGCTAAGTGAAATAAGTCAAAGACAAATACCATGTGATTTCACTTATATGTAAAATCTAAAAACCAAAACAAATAAACAAATGAGCAACAAGAAAAGAGAAACAGACTCATAAATACAGACAACCAGTGGTTGCCAGAGGGGAGGGGAGTGGAGGAGATAGGTAAAATAGGTAAGAGGGATTAAGAGGCACAAACTTCCAGTTATAAATAAATAAGTCATGGGAATAAAAAGTACAACATCGGGAATATAGTCAATAATATTATAAGCCTATACAGTGACACACGATAACTACACTTCATGTAGGGAGTATTTCATAATGTATATAATTCTTGAATCACTATCTTGTACACCTAAAGCTATTATATGTCAACTATACTTCAATTAAAAATAAAAATACTCAAAAAACTGATTAGCTATAATGAGATACAAATACATAAATATTGCTTGCCTCACAATCACTGAATAGTACTTTTATATTGAATAACACTTGCTATAAATAAATAAAGCAAACAAAAACCTGTATCGGGATGGTAAGATTTATAGGTGATTGTTGTAGATTGGATTATTATTCCCTCCCTATTACAGAATTGTACATTTAGGTCCCTTGTCATGTGACTTTGTAATACTTCTCATTAGAGTAAGTGGAGCAAAATATTTCCCTGCCCAAATAATTTGGGGGCTTAGCCATGTTATCTGCTCTGGTCAGTGGAATACCAATAAACAAAACTTGGGCAGAGACTTTAAATGTCTTGAGTTATTTGGCTTTGTCTCTTGAGCCTCTACCATCTATCAGAAAAAGACAGTGGCCAAGGGGCACATGGGTGGTTCAGTGGGTAAAGTGTCAACTTCAGCTCAGGTCATGATCTCACAGTTTGTGAGTTCGATCCCCACATTGGGCTCTGTGCTGGCAGGGCACAACCTGCTTGGGATTCTCTCTCCCTCTTTGTTTCTGACCCTCCCCTGACTGTGTGTTCTCTCTCTCTCTCTCAAAAAAAAAACTTTAATTAAAAAAAAGATAGTGGACCAAGAAGCCAAAAGATTCAAAATGCAACTAGTGAGAAAGACCTGAATCCAATACACAGAAAGAGGTAGAGTCTCCCTCCACACCCACAGAACCATGAGTTAAAAACCTAAATATCCGTTGTGTAAGCCAGCAAACACTTTGGCATTGTTACATAGCATTACCACAGTAATGGCTAATTCAGTGACCTATTTTTAAAAGTTTTTTTTTTTAATGTTTTATTTATTTCTAGGAGAGAGAGAGACAGCGTGAGCAGGGGAGGGTCAGAGAGAGAGGGAGTCACAGACTGAAACAGGCTCCAGGCTCTGAGCTGGCAAGTCAGCACAGAGCCCGACGCGGGGCTCGAACCCACGAACCGTGAGATCATGACCTAAGCGAAAGTCAGACGCTTAACCGACTAAGCCACCCAGGCACCCCTCAGTGACCTATTTTTAAATGTCTTCAGCAGGGGTGCCTCGCTGGCTTAGTTGGAAGGGGATGCAACTCAATCTTGTGGTCATGAGTTCAAGCCCCACATTGGGCTTGGGGATTACTTAAAAATAAACAAACAAATAAACTTTAGAACTGTCTTTAGCATTATTATGCTATCTTTAGATTAAATAAAAATCAGAAAAGCTAACAATGAAATTAACAAATCTATCCCTCAAGGAAACATTGATATGGTTTTTCAACTACTGCCTAAAAAATCTAGTGATGTCTGTAATTTTTATATTCCACTGAATTAAAATGTATTTCCAGGGGTGCCTGGGTGGCTTAGTCAGTTAAGCATCTGACTTTGGCTTAGGTCACGATCTNGAAGCTTTGACCCATGTATTATGCTGTAGTTTAGAAAACTCTACTCTTGGGACTCCTAGGTGTTCAGTCTGTTGAGCACCCAACTCTTGATTTTAGCTCAGGTCGTGATCCCAAGGTCATGGGCTTGAGCCCCACGTCGGGCTCTGCGCTGAGCACAGAGCCTGCTTGGGATTCTCCCTCTCTTTCCCTCTGCTGCTCTCCCCCACTCACACACTCTCTAAAATAAAAATAAAAATAAAACTCTACTCAGCAATATCTCCTAGGCAATAATGTAAATGAAAAAACTTTTTCTTAATTTTTTTAATGTTTATTTTTGAGAGAGAGAGAGACAGAGTGCAAGTGGGGGAGGGACAAAGAGAGAGGGAGACAGAGAATCCAAAGCAGGCTCAAGGTTCTGAGCTGTCAGCACAGAGCCCAAAGCGGGGCTTGAACTCACAAACCATGAGATCTTGACACGAGCTGAAGTCAGATGCTTAACCAACTGAGCCACCCAGGTACCCCTTAAAAAGTGTTTTTTTAAGTTTACTTTGAGAGACAGAGAGAGCAGAAGAGAAGCAGAGAGAGAGGAAGACACAGAATCTGAAGCAGACTCCAGATTCTGAGCTGTCAGCACAGAGCCCAAAGCGGGGCTTGAACTCACAAACCATGAGATCTTGACACGAGCTGAAGTCAGATGCTTAACCAACTGAGCCACCCAGGTGCCCAAAGATTCTTATTTTTTTAAAGTTTATTTATTTTTGAGAGGGGTGGGGGAGCAAACATGAATGGGAGGGGCAGAGAGAAAGAGGGAGAAAGAAAGAATCCCAAGCAGGCTCTACATGATCAGTGCAGAGCCTGACACAGGGCTCAAACTCGCAGACCATGAGATCATGGCCTTAGCTGAAACCAAGAGTCAGATGCTTAATGGACTGAGCCACCCAGGTGCCCTAAATGAAAAATACTTTGAAAATATACTCAAAAATTTTAATGACAATTGACTTTTTATTTTTCTCTTAGTTTTTCTGCCATTATTATATATGCCATTTTTCAAGAGTAAGGTCGATAAAATTATATAGTAATTTATTTCCTGGAAAACCAAGGTCTGTACAATTCAGATTTCCATAAATTTGGCTTAAGACTGACTAATTATCAGCTTTGTGCCCAGCAGGTACAGGCATATGGTCAAGGGGGAAAAATCCATCACACAACAGAAGAGTTCATCACTAAAGTATCCACTTTATAGTATAGCCCCACTTGATATAATAAAACTGAAGTCTTATGATATGTGGGTCACCATCTAACACTTAGTATCTTGTATGATACTGCATAAACCACATATCACAGTTCTTTCTGGCCCAATGTATCCATGAGAAAAGGCATCTCACTTCTATGAACACACTGGTTTCTTTATATGAGAAATAAGGGATTGGACTACTTGATCTCCAAGATCTCTAAGCTCCAAAGCTTCTACACATCATTTGTCTTTTGAATAGCTGAAGCAGAAATATTTTTTAAAGCTACAGCACAGAAAAATTACATAATTTTTCTGGAAGTTACAGAGCCTGAAACAGAACCTAGAAATCCTCAACTGAGAAATCTATTTAAATACTAACATATTACCTTTCCAAGGACTGGTAATTATTACACTATTACAAACATTTTGATTGCAATCAATGGTCTCTTCTGCTCTCACGTAAGTAACACACTCTATGAAAGTATACCAAAATATAACACCTAGAAGAATTAAGGGGACAAAGGGGTACCTGGGTGGCTTAGTCGGTTAACTGCCTGAATTCAGCCCAGGTCATGATCTCAAGGTTCATGGGTTCAAGCCCCATGTTGGGCTCTGTGCTGACAGCTCGGAGCATGGAGCCTGCTTCAGACTGTGTCTACCTCTCCCTCTGCCCTCCCTTGCTCAAGCACTTGCTCGCTCTCTCAAAAACAAATAAAAACATTTTTTTAAAAATTTTTAAAGAAGAGAAAAATATGTGAATTCATGTTTACTGTGTTTTGCCACAATAATTGGCATTAACAGAAGAAATGCTAATTACCAATTTGTTGGGTATAGCATAGAGAGAGATTCAATGTAGCAACCAAAACTTCATAAACTTGGCAACCAGACGTGGTTCCTACAGGGAAGAGAAAGACTAGAGATTTGATCCCTACAAGATTAGCAGTGAAGGACACCTCAGTCATTGCACCAACACAACTAAAGAAAAGAAGTCAAATGATATTTTTTAATTGTTTTTCTTTTCCTATTAAGTCTACAAAGATCTGTCTCTGAAGCACAGAGCCCTCTGGGTTAAGTCTACAAAGATCTGTCTCTGAAGCACAGAGCCCTCTGGGTTAAGTCTACAAAGATCTGTCTCTGAAGCACAGAGCCCTCTGGGTTTAGTGTAACACTGAATGTTTCACCTTTGAACCCATCAGAAGAAATTTAAATACATAAAACCCAAATGCTTCTTGGCATACAGTGTTAATGTTTGAATGTGTTATGCATTTATCTATGTCTGGTACTGCAAGAATTAGTGAGCCACATAAAAGAATTAGAGTTCTTAAAAATCCCTCAAATTAACTAGGTTTCAAGAAAAGGCATTTGGTAGATTTTATAACAAAGAAGAGGTACTATACTTCAGACTACTTTCTAATCTTTTCAGTAAAACTATTCAACAGGATGCTTATGAGGAAAGTTAAGTTATATGAAAAAAAGTTTTGAAATCCTAAGAAAAGGACTTCCAAATTGTGTTGTACAGAATAAGCTGAATAAGTTAGTATTTAGGAAATATTACGACATGTACCTAAAATTCTGTAAGAGTTTCTATTACAGAATGTCATGTGTCTACAAAAGCACAGGGGAAGAGGGTCTTGCTAAATAAACTATAAACTGAGTCCCTGTTCACTGGGAAAATAACTCAAAGTAAAAACTGTTCTAGCACTAGGTTTTCCTACTTTACAAATTTTCATTCTCACAAGGCAAACAAACCCAAAGATACTTTATATAATTAGAAGAACAAATTACTCAATGACCCCATAACCATTTCTATTGACTATCCCACCTGCCAGCAGATGTTTTTAAGTGCTTTCTGATGTTTTAAATAGGAAAAGTGTGATAAAAAATAAGCTGTCAGAAATCCAATATTTGACAGTTTCTCATGTTGCTGAGTGTGCATGTTGATGTCCATCTTGGTACTTGTCATGTCTTTGAATCCTGGATGACAAGCCACAGTAGACTTGCTGCACACCGAGGGCAGAGATAGGAACATCGGAGCCGCAGGTTCTAATGCCGCTCCATTAACTCGATTCTTTCCATTAATTTTTTAACAAGCATTCACTGTTGTTGCTGATGTTCAACACTTATTATCTGTCAAGCGTATAGAGTAATCTTCTCCAAATGCATATCTAAGAGACATTTCAAACTCAACATACTCAAAAATCACACTTCCAACCTTTCCCCTAACCCACGTACCCTCACTCCACACCACCCTCCTGCAGATTTTCTCATCTCAGTAGATGGCCATTCCATCCTTCTGGTTACTCTGGCCAAAATTATCAGTCATGCTACTCCTCTTGTTCTCTTTATCTCCTTCCTCAAATGAACTCTCTCTCTCCACTCCCACTACCCTCTCACCTTACAGCTACAACATCAGCAAATTACTTTGGTTCTACCTTCAAACTACATTCAGAAATCATCCATTTCTTACCACTACCACTGCCACTACCAAGCCCCAGCCCCACCTACTATTATCTCTTACCTATATTATCCTAAAAGTCTTCAAAACTACTCTCTGTGCTTCTTTACTTGCTCCCCTATGGTCTATTTTCAAAACCAACCAGAATGATTCTTTTAATTTAGTTCTTGCCAGTCCCCTGATCAAAACTCTCCAATGGCTCCCCCAACTTACTCATAGTAAAAGTGACTGCACTATAAACCCATCCCTCCTCACCACTTCCCCCAACCCCATCTTACCTTACCTTTGTGATTTATCTCCTACAATTCTCTCCCTTGTAGACTTAATCCCATCTAAAACAATCTTCTTCCTTTCTCTAAACAACCTGGCACACTTGTTCTGGCTGTTGCAAAACAGAACACTCTTCAACCAGGTGTCTGCTAACATGTTTACTTCCCTGTTCACATCTTTGCTCAAATTTCATCTTCTTGAAAGGCCTGCCCTGATTGCATTATCTCATACTGCTTCCCCACCACCAATTTCCAATCCCCTTTATACTGGTCTACTTACTCTTTCTTTCCCAGAACACTTATTTTCTAACATGCAATCTGATTTACTTTTGTATTATATTTACTGTTCACTGTCTGCTTCTCCCACTAGAATGTAGCATCTCCAAAGCCAAGGATATTGTTTTATTCATCTAGAATATCTGGCATATAACAAATATTTGCTGAATAAATGAATTAATGATTATCAAAGGTGAGTAAATTCAAAGTTCTTAAAACCCAAGGAGCCATCTAATAACCCAGAGCCTGATCAGAACTTTACCTATAAAGGATGATAATAGCATTGACAGTTTCTTTCACTGGGTAAATAACCAGCATACACTTGTCATTATATAGAATTTCCACAGGCTTAGGATATAATGAGGTAATTTTAAGTTTATTTATTTTGGGGCTCATGGATGGCTTGGTTGGTTGGGCATCCGACTCTAGCCCACGTCTCACAGTTTGTGAGTTCAAGCCCCACATCGGGCTCACTGCTGTCATCATGGAGCCCATTTTATTCTCTTCTGTCCCTCCCCTGCTCACCCTCCCTCTCTCAAAAATAAACCTTTAAAACAAAAAGATTTTTTTTTAATTTTTTTTTAAATATTTTTTATTTACTTCTAGGAGAGAGAGAGAGAGATAGTGTGAGCAGGGGAGGGTCAGAGAGAGAGGGANAGCCCCACTTGATATAATAAAACTGAAGTCTTATGATATGTGGGTCACCATCTAACACTTAGTATCTTGTATGATACTGCATAAAGCACATATCACAGTTCTTTCTGGCCCAATGTATCCATGAGAAAAGGCATCTCACTTCTATGAACACACTGGTTTCTTTATATGAGAAATAAGGGATTGGACTACTTGATCTCCAAGATCTCTAAGCTCCAAAGCTTCTACACATCATTTGTCTTTTGAATAGCTGAAGCAGAAATATTTTTTAAAGCTACAGCACAGAAAAATTACATAATTTTTCTGGAAGTTACAGAGCCTGAAACAGAACCTAGAAATCCTCAACTGAGAAATCTATTTAAATACTAACATATTACCTTTCCAAGGACTGGTAATTATTACACTATTACAAACATTTTGATTGCAATCAATGGTCTCTTCTGCTCTCACGTAAGTAACACACTCTATGAAAGTATACCAAAATATAACACCTAGAAGAATTAAGGGGACAAAGGGGTACCTGGGTGGCTTAGTCGGTTAACTGCCTGAATTCAGCCCAGGTCATGATCTCAAGGTTCATGGGTTCAAGCCCCATGTTGGGCTCTGTGCTGACAGCTCAGAGCATGGAGCCTGCTTCAGACTGTGTCTACCTCTCCCTCTGCCCTCCCTTGCTCAAGCACTTGCTCGCTCTCTCAAAAACAAATAAAAACATTTTTTTAAAAATTTTTAAAGAAGAGAAAAATATGTGAATTCATGTTTACTGTGTTTTGCCACAATAATTGGCATTAACAGAAGAAATGCTAATTACCAATTTGTTGGGTATAGCATAGAGAGAGATTCAATGTAGCAACCAAAACTTCATAAACTTGGCAACCAGACGTGGTTCCTACAGGGAAGAGAAAGACTAGAGATTTGATCCCTACAAGATTAGCAGTGAAGGACACCTCAGTCATTGCACCAACACAACTAAAGAAAAGAAGTCAAATGATATTTTTTAATTGTTTTTCTTTTCCTATTAAGTCTACAAAGATCTGTCTCTGAAGCACAGAGCCCTCTGGGTTAAGTCTACAAAGATCTGTCTCTGAAGCACAGAGCCCTCTGGGTTTAGTGTAACACTGAATGTTTCACCTTTGAACCCATCAGAAGAAATTTAAATACATAAAACCCAAATGCTTCTTGGCATACAGTGTTAATGTTTGAATGTGTTATGCATTTATCTATGTCTGGTACTGCAAGAATTAGTGAGCCACATAAAAGAATTAGAGTTCTTAAAAATCCCTCAAATTAACTAGGTTTCAAGAAAAGGCATTTGGTAGATTTTATAACGAAGAAGAGGTACTATACTTCAGACTACTTTCTAATCTTTTCAGTAAAACTATTCAACAGGATGCTTATGAGGAAAGTTAAGTTATATGAAAAAAAGTTTTGAAATCCTAAGAAAAGGACTTCCAAATTGTGTTGTACAGAATAAGCTGAATAAGTTAGTATTTAGGAAATATTACGACATGTACCTAAAATTCTGTAAGAGTTTCTATTACAGAATGTCATGTGTCTACAAAAGCACAGGGGAAGAGGGTCTTGCTAAATAAACTATAAACTGAGTCCCTGTTCACTGGGAAAATAACTCAAAGTAAAAACTGTTCTAGCACTAGGTTTTCCTACTTTACAAATTTTCATTCTCACAAGGCAAACAAACCCAAAGATACTTTATATAATTAGAAGAACAAATTACTCAATGACCCCATAACCATTTCTATTGACTATCCCACCTGCCAGCAGATGTTTTTAAGTGCTTTCTGATGTTTTAAATAGGAAAAGTGTGATAAAAAATAAGCTGTCAGAAATCCAATATTTGACAGTTTCTCATGTTGCTGAGTGTGCATGTTGATGTCCATCTTGGTACTTGTCATGTCTTTGAATCCTGGATGACAAGCCACAGTAGACTTGCTGCACACCGAGGGCAGAGATAGGAACATCGGAGCCGCAGGTTCTAATGCCGCTCCATTAACTCGATTCTTTCCATTAATTTTTTAACAAGCATTCACTGTTGTTGCTGATGTTCAACACTTATTATCTGTCAAGCGTATAGAGTAATCTTCTCCAAATGCATATCTAAGAGACATTTCAAACTCAACATACTCAAAAATCACACTTCCAACCTTTCCCCTAACCCACGTACCCTCACTCCACACCACCCTCCTGCAGATTTTCTCATCTCAGTAGATGGCCATTCCATCCTTCTGGTTACTCTGGCCAAAATTATCAGTCATGCTACTCCTCTTGTTCTCTTTATCTCCTTCCTCAAATGAACTCTCTCTCTCCACTCCCACTACCCTCTCACCTTACAGCTACAACATCAGCAAATTACTTTGGTTCTACCTTCAAACTACATTCAGAAATCATCCATTTCTTACCACTACCACTGCCACTACCAAGCCCCAGCCCCACCTACTATTATCTCTTACCTATATTATCCTAAAAGTCTTCAAAACTACTCTCTGTGCTTCTTTACTTGCTCCCCTATGGTCTATTTTCAAAACCAACCAGAATGATTCTTTTAATTTAGTCCTTGCCAGTCCCCTGATCAAAACTCTCCAATGGCTCCCCCAACTTACTCATAGTAAAAGTGACTGCACTATAAACCCATCCCTCCTCACCACTTCCCCCAACCCCATCTTACCTTACCTTTGTGATTTATCTCCTACAATTCTCTCCCTTGTAGACTTAATCCCATCTAAAACAATCTTCTTCCTTTCTCTAAACAACCTGGCACACTTGTTCTGGCTGTTGCAAAACAGAACACTCTTCAACCAGGTGTGTGCTAACATGTTTACTTCCCTGTTCACATCTTTGCTCAAATTTCATCTTCTTGAAAGGCCTGCCCTGATTGCATTATCTCATACTGCTTCCCCACCACCAATTTCCAATCCCCTTTATACTGGTCTACTTACTCTTTCTTTCCCAGAACACTTATTTTCTAACATGCAATCTGATTTACTTTTGTATTATA
This sequence comes from Crocuta crocuta, assembly GCF_008692635.1. Lineage (NCBI taxonomy): Eukaryota > Metazoa > Chordata > Mammalia > Carnivora > Hyaenidae > Crocuta > Crocuta crocuta. The sequence goes on from NW_027529934.1 coordinate 17,341,906, forward strand.
TTTACTGTTCACTGTCTGCTTCTCCCACTAGAATGTAGCATCTCCAAAGCCAAGGATATTGTTTTGTTCATCTAGAATATCTGGCATATAACAAATATTTGCTGAATAAATGAATTAATGATTATCAAAGGTGAGTAAATTCAAAGTTCTTAAAACCCAAGGAGCCATCTAATAACCCAGAGCCTGATCAGAACTTTACCTATAAAGGATGATAATAGCATTGACAGTTTCTTTCACTGGGTAAATAACCAGCATACACTTGTCATTATATAGAATTTCCACAGGCTTAGGATATAATGAGGTAATTTTAAGTTTATTTATTTTGGGGCTCATGGATGGCTTGGTTGGTTGGGCATCCGACTCTAGCCCACGTCTCACAGTTTGTGAGTTCTAGCCCCACATCGGGCTCACTGCTGTCATCATGGAGCCCATTTTATTCTCTTCTGTCCCTCCCCTGCTCACCATCTCTCTCTCAAAAATAAACCTTTAAAACAAAAAGATTTTTTTTTAATTTTTTTTTAAATATTTTTTATTTACTTCTAGGAGAGAGAGAGAGAGATAGTGTGAGCAGGGGAGGGTCAGAGAGAGAGGGAGTCACAGACTGAAATTGGCTCCAGGCTCTGAGCTGGCAGTCAGCAAAGAGCCCGACGTAGGGCTCGAACCCACGAACCGCGAGATCATGACCTAAGCAAAAGTCGGACGCTTAAACGACTAAGCCACCCAGGTGCCCCAAAAAGATTTTTTTTTAAAAAGATTATTTATTTTGAAAGAAAGAGCACACGCAAGCACACATGAATTGGGGAAGGGCAGAGAGAGAAAATTCCAAGCAGGCTCTACAATGTCAGCGCAGAACCTAATGTGGGGCTCTTTCTCACCAACCAAGAGAGCTTGACCTGAACTGAAATCAAGGCAGATGCTTAACCAACTGAGCCACCCAAGTGCCCCTAAGGTAACTTTTAAAAGAAGTAGGGGCACCTGCATGGCTCAGTCAGTTAGGCGTTGGACTTCAATTAGGCCTCTGACTTCACCTCAGGTCATGATCTCACAGTCCCTGAGTTCAAGCTCCAGGATGGGCTCTATGCTGACAGCTCAGAGTCTGAAGCCTGCTTCAGATTCTGTGTCTTCCTCTCTCTCTGCTCCTCTCTTGCTCATGATCATTCTCTCTCTCTGTCTCTCTCCCCCCCTCTCAAAAATAAACATTAAAAATATATATTTAAAAAATAAAAATTAATAAAAGACAGTAAACTAAAATGTTAGAGACCTCCTCACCAATTTCCCATTTATGCAAGGAAAATGAAAACAGTGACAAACCAATGATATTAAGAAATTATTGTTGATATTTCTGAGAGTGTGAAAATGGTGGTATTGTTATGAGAGAGTCCTTGTCTTTTGGCAACACATAGTGAATATATACAAATTAAATAACATGATGTCTGAGATTTGCTTCAAAAAATCTGGGTGGGCACAGAGGAAACTAGATTGGTCATCATTTGATAACTGCTAAAGTTGGTAAAAGGTCACAGGATTATATCATTCACCCTGATTTTGTATGCTTGTAATTTGTATTTTATAATGCTTAAAATTTGCCAAAATAGAAGAAAAAAAATAAAGTAATAATAGTATGGAAAGTAAGTTTTTAAGAAAACCACAGAAACAAAGCCTATACTTCCTTTAGCATCTAGCATGTGACACCCAAATAAATGATGAAAAAATAAAGTACATGTCAAAATTAAAGAACAGTTCCTAGAAACTTCCATAATGCAAGAGCAAATTAAAACAAAAGAAAACAACCAAAGTCAGGCTCTCCTTCATTGTCAAGGAAAAACAGCATGCAAAGTGAGAGCTACAGTGATCTCAGATTTGAATGACTGAAACAAAAGAGGACAACCTCAAAAGACTTTTCATCTCTTTACAAGAAAAGGCCCCACACTTTATTCTATAAATGTTATTCATAAAAATACAAAATATAATCAAAAGGAACAAAAAAATGTGGCTGAAACTTTATGTACCTAATAACACTGCAACATCATTAGAAGGAACAGCAATAGAAATATTAAGACTCAATTTGATTAGAAAACAAATACAGCAGGAAACAAACACTATCTCAGTCCCAGAAAAGGTCAATTGAACAAAAAATTGTAAAGGCATAGAAAACTCAAATCTTAGAAAGGCTAAGGTAGTATAACTACATACAAAATTTGAATCCTTCAAAACATAATTTCTATCTCTACTAGAAGCAGCGTCAACAATCTCGACCCAGCTAATTAAATCTGCTCTAGTCCAGTGATATTAGCCTATGGGGTTATACGGTCAAAAACAATTTTGTGAGAGCTGCCCATCTAGCCTGTGTACAAAGAAATGTTTGGGTTTCTTTAAATTGACATTCAAGTAACTAGAGAGAAAAATCTAATGGACTAAGTATAAAAAGGCATAAAATTTTCCCAGCAGGAAAAGAAACTGTTATTTATGCCAGTTTATCCTGCTAATGTGCCAAAGAGTAAGATGTGAAATATGTGTTTCACATTCTAGGAATACCAGATTTTTAGCTACCACCTACATAGGAGCTTATATAAAAACATCTCAAGTACCCATTTTAGTTTGATTTTTCTCTTGCCTCTACTCTTACTTGACACAAAATCTCAAATTCTTAATAAAAACAAACTGAAATAGGTACCGGAGATGATTTTATGCCACTAATTCCCATTACAGTATAATACACCTTGCTGCTAATCAAAATAATCTCATTTGCTTTTTGATTACTAATTTTCATTTTATAAAGATCTGTTTTCATGTAACCTAAACAATCGTCTTAATAAACCAAAATACCACATTTCAAAGAGTTAAAAATTCACCTACTTTAAATTTGCTCTCATTAAGATAAGCCCTTCAATCTAAGGATTATTTATTTTATGTTTCTCCTACTCTAAAAGACAAAAGTAATATCACAGTCTGCAGTCATTGTAAGACTGATTTAATACAGTCAACAACTCCATAATGAACTAGGCAATAATGTGTTTATTACTTCATGAAACCCTTAAAAGGTCTTATAAACAAAGGTATTATAAACAAGATCTAAGCCATATATAAATTTTAATCATTACAGCACAAAAACATCTGAATATCAAAAAGAAAAAGCAGCAATTATTTATCATGAACTACTAAGGGGCGCCTGGATGGCTCAGTTGGTTAAGCGTCTGACTCTTGATTTCAGCTCAGATCATGTTCATGAGTTCGACCCCCGTGTCAGGCTCCAGGCTGTATCAGCACAGATCCTGCCTGGAATTCTCTCTCCTTCTCTCTCTGCCCCTACCCCACTCATGTTCTCTCTCTGTCTCAAAATAAATAAACTTTAAAAAAAGAAGAATGAAAGAACTATCCAAATGTAACACCTGAGTGGCTCAGTCAGTTAACCACCCGACTCTCGATGTCAGCTCAGGTCTGATATCAGAATCGTGAGTTCAAACCCTACATTGGGCTCCACGCTGGGCATGGTGCCTACTTTAAAAAAAACTATTCAATCATTTTATAGTCTCCAAATGTACTCAATGCCTTAGAACCATTCTTTTGCCTGAATCCCTAATATCATGGATATTATACATTATGCCCAGTCATAATAATAAGAATCTGCATTGTGAAGCAGTGCCTGGGTGGCTCAGTCAGTTAAGTATCCGATTCTAGATTTCAGCTCAGGTCATGATCTCACAGATCATGAGTTTGAGCTCCACATTGGGCTCTGTGCTGGCAGGGTGGAGCCTGCTTGGGATTCTCTCTCTCTCTCTTTCTCTCTCTCTCTGTCTCTGTCTCTCCTTCTCTCTCTCTGCCCCTCCCGCGCTTGTTCTCTCTCAAAGTAAATAAACAAACTTAAAAAAAAAAAAATCTGTACTGTGAAAGTAAGTCCCTAGCTGATTGTGATATGCATATTCAACCACTTGAAATATGCTCATCCTGAAGGATGTACACTATGGAATCTCCTTATTTAATTCAATTTATACAATATTCATTCAACTAACAACTATTAGGTGACAGGGAATATGGCAAATAATGAAAATGCACTCATACAGGGGCACCTGGGTGGCTCAGTCAGTTAAGCATCCAACTTCGGCTCAGGTCATGATCTCACAGTTTGTGGGTTGGATCCCCGCATCAGGCTCTGTGCTGACAGCCTGCTTCGGATTGTGTGTCTCAATTCCTCTCCCTCCCCCACTCATGCCGTGTCTCTCAAAAATTAAATTAATAAAAACATTTTTTAAAAATTTTTAATAAAATACATTCATATAAAATGGGGTTCTCTGCTCTCCAGGAAAAGGTGCCAACCACATGCCCAGAACATCAAGAATATCTATGTAGACCACAACAGATTTTTTAAAAGCAAGACATCAGCAGTACTGTGTTCTGCTTAAGAAACAAGCAATAAAGTAGTACAGCAATGAGAAAGGTTACCTGTGTGAATTAGAGGGGTTATTTATGAATAACCCAAATTAAGAAGTGAACAAATTCCATGGTTGTTCAAAGTATATTAAGTGGAGCACTGAGGAAGTCTTTCACCAAGAGGGATCTAAACACAGCTCCCACTATCCACCATTAGTGCAATGGGGCAGTGTCTGAGTTTGGGACTAAATCTACTTACAAGAGTTCAAGCTCTAATAAATATTGACAATGAAGGCCATTAAAGCCTGTTAAGCCCTCAACTAATAGAGTCAGGCATACACACAACTAGATTTAATTCTGCCTCCACTATTTACAAACTGTATGACCTTAGGTGAATCTCTCTAACCTTCAACAAAAAAGGGGACACCTGGGTGATTTAGTCAGTTAAGCGTCTGACTTCAGCTCAGGTCATGATCTCACAGTTCATGGGTTCACGTCCTGAATCAGAGCCTGGAACCTACTTCAGATTCTGTGTCTCCCTCTCTCTCTGCCCCTTCCCAGCTCACACTCTGTCTCTCTCTCTCAAAAATGAACATTAAAAAAAGACACACTCTGTCTCTCTCAAAAATGAACTTAAAAAAAGATTTAAGAAAATAAAACAGCAAAAACAGTAATCTACCTAAGAATTGTTAAATGATATTATGCATGTAAAAACACTGAGCATACTGCCTAGCACTTTGAAATAAAGTTGAATACATATTAGTGATTATCATTTATTTTTCTTTTCTATGATACTATGAGCCCTGGCTCAGTTATTACAGGGGCTTTAGCAGTACCACCTACCTTCAACTTATTAAAGATTTAGTTTAATCCACAGCCATCTCTTATAATACATCTCAGATTCTATCTTATGCTACGACCCATACTGGGCTAACAGAGGCTTTCCACTATAAAAATGAAGAAGAAAAAAACTTCACATCCAAAAAGATGCTACAATTCAAATTATGGACACTTGACTAAACAAACCAAATTTCTTCTGAAATTGATTTACTATAAGATACAGAACACCTGTTTATAAAATTTCTAATTGATGTTCAAGACAGAATTATATACATGAAACTAGAGCAGGAAGTTATGAAGAAGGAAGATCAGGAGGAACTGCACAGAGACAAGATAAAATGATTACTAAGGGCAAAAGCACAGCAGGTCTGGATTAGATATTCCAGCAGAACAAACCAGTAAAGAAACAAGACAAAACTCATTTATCCTAGACTGGATAAAAGAATTAAGAAATACAAATGCTGAGATAAGAGAAATATGGAGACCAGATCCCAAAGAAGCAATCTAAATTTTAAAAAAATAATAATTCCAAAGGGGGAGGGGAAGCTGAAGAGAGAATAGTAATAAAGCTTATAATAAAAATAATAATTCCTAACTATACCAGTGACTATTTTTAGCACTTTACATAAACTCTTTTAATTCTACCTTCAAGTAAGTCTATTATTATCTCCATTTTAAAGATGTTTAAACTAGGGCACAATGTTAAGAACCTTGCTCAAAGACCCTAATATCATGGCAGAAATTGGAAACCATGCAATCTGGCTCCTCAGTTTGTAGTCTTAACTATACAGTGTCTCTCAAAAATATGTAATATTGGCGGTTCCCACAAAATCCCTGTGGGCTCCTTTGCAGCTCCTCTCAACTTCAAGCTTGTCCTGGCTTCTAGTGGTCTGCAAATCCTGGGGGTCATCCTAATGCTGCTTGGTTGGGTGACTGCTCTGGCATTCTGTGCTGTCCCTGTGGAAGATGATCTGCATCATCATGGTGGCCGAGGTGGCACAGGAGGGGCTGTGGATGTCTTGCATGGTGCAAAGCACAGGTCAGATGTAGTACAAAGTGTATAACTCACTTCTAATGCTGCCCCAGGACCTGCACACTGCCTTCGCCTTTTGCATCATCACCCTCCTGTTGGCCCTCCTTGGTCTGCTGGTCTACCTCACTAGAGCCAAGTGTACCAGCTGCACAGAAGACAAGGAATCCAAGGCCCATCTGATGTTTTTCTCTGGGATCATCTTTGTCATCTCAAGGGTCCTGGCCCTGATCCCTATCTGCTGGACAGCCCACACCATCATCCAGGACTTTTACAACCTGTGGGTGCTCAAGACCCAAAAGCCAGTGCTGGGGACCTCCTCCTTTGGCCTCTTGTTGCCATGCCTGCCCCTCTAGGGCTCAAACCATTACATGGCCCGATACTTGGTATCTGCCACACATCATTTCTCGAGGTCCCTCCAAATACCCCATTAAGAATTATGTCTAGAGGCGCCTGGGTGGCTCAGTCGGTTAAGCATCCGACTTTGGCTCAGGTCATGATGTCGCGTTCGTGGTTCTGAGTCCCATGTCAGGCTCTGTGCTGACAGCTAGCTCAAAGCCTGGAGCCTGACTTCGGATTCTGTGTCTCCCTCTCTCTGACCCTCCCTTGCTCACGCTGTCTCTCTCTGACTCCCAAAAATAAAAAAAATTTTAAAAAAGAATTATGTCTAATTCTAATAGGGTAGTGGGGAATCCTTTGACAGTAGAGCCTAATCTCCTGAGCTGGAGCCATCAAGATAGTGATCCAGAGAGCCTGGGGGTTGTTTTTATCTGAGTGTGTGTGTGTGTGTGTGTGTGCGCGCGCGCGCGCACGCGCGCGTGCTCGCACACACACATACACTTTTGGGGGGAGGAAGTCTATTTGTAATTCATTTGATAACCTAACCAAGAAATTCAGACTCTCTCTTGGGCTCTGCTGCTGGTACTTCTCACCTTTAAATGATGGAGCCAAGGAAGCAGTGCTTCAGTTTCTGGATCTTTCTCCACCCTGGACATTCCCATCTTGGAGGCCAACCTGGGGCTGTGGGCTAGTGTGAAAGCTGCCTGTTGTTCAGTCTGTCCCTAAGAGTCTCTTCTTATCAGGCCTCTAGAAATCCTGGGTGCTCCTGAGCCTCATGTACCCTTTAGAAGACCACGTAATAAGTTACCAGAGAATGCCCAACTCCAAGTCTTCTGACCTTTAACTCCTCTATCCTGAGTCACATCTCAGCCGTGCTATACACCCTGACCCTCTCACACCTCAGCCCCTGCACACTACTGCCATCCCTTCCCACATATACATTCACCAGTTTTTGCTAAATAAAGCATGCTCTGTTTCATTAATATATATTTTTTAGAAGGAAATGTTTCTAACTGAAGGAAAACCTGAAATGGGACATCTAAAGATTTTGAGTACACAAGAAAAATTAATTAAAACATGCTAATACTTCGATACAGCCTAGTAAAAATGTTTTTTAGAAACACTACAGAAAAACAAGGGGCAAAAAAGAATTATCTACAAAAAGGAAAAGAGGGGAGGAGAATGAGGAGAACCAGGGAGAACAGAGTTAATCTCAGACTTAACCCTTTCCTCTATAAAACTAAAACACAAATTATAATGAAGTAATCGTTAAACTTTCACAGTGTGAAACAGAAAGATCAAAACCCATGAACCCCATACCTATACACATACAAGATGAAGTCCTCAACTGGACAAAAATTCAGAATAGAGAACACTCATGTGATATAATCTTCATGAAAATAATTACCCAACTATGTAGTTTAGGTTAACAAGAATCAAAGTTTAAAAACAAAGACATGGAAGCTAGTCTACAAAGAACCAAGTCTACAAAGAACCAAGGTGAACAATAAAATCAATTACACAGTTTTAAGTCTAAATAACTACTGCTGATGAGTCCTAAAACATCAAGTAAATGTAAACACTTCCTAAAAAACCTGATTGTAGACACTGAAAAATAACAACTTGGGTCAAAATAATAGAGTATCAACAAAAACCCTAATAAGAAAGATAAAAATAGATACACATTTACATAAGCAAAATTTTTTCCCTTCAAAGTTAACAGATAGGGTTGATCCTTACTATTCACAGATTTTGTATTTGTAAATTCACTCACTCACTAAAACCTATTTGTAATTCCCAAAATCAATCAATACTTACAGCATTTTAGAATCATTTGCAGACATCCACAACGTGGCAAAAACTTTTCAGTCACCTAATATACATGTTCCCAGCTGAAGGTGAACAGGGCAGTGCTCTCATACTCCAACCACTGTCCTTTTCACGGTCTATTTATTGTCATGTTTTTACATTTTACTATTTCACATGTCTCCAACTATAGTGAAGTACTGTCTGATGTCCCTAAGCACAAGAACACTGTGATGTACCATATATAAAAACTCCAATAGACAAGCTTCCTTCAGCCATGTGTTAAATCTATATATTAAACATATACTAAACAAGATTTCTTTAAACAGAAGTATATATACATCCCCAAAAGCAAGGGAATGAAGAGCAAAAATAAACTATTGGGANGGGGCATTTGTGGGGATGAGCACTGGGTGTTATATGGGAAAAAAAAACAGAAGTATATATAAAACGAGGTAACGTGTTCAGCGGCTGATAAAAATGTTGTAACTAGAAGCTCACAGGAACCTAGTTGTACATGTCGCCTAAGAGCCACACTTTAGTATTTGCTAGTTCAGTGTGAAGAACATAACTACCACAAATGAGAATCAACTATATCCTGAATCTCCATATTGAGAACTAAAGAAAAAGTCTGTTGCAAATATGTTTTCACAGAGCAGGTATGGAACCAGTAGTAGAATAAAAAGAAACTGTGTATCATTTTCTTTATCACTTGGATAAAGAATTAAGAACTATAATCTACTGACACAACAAGAGACCAGAGAAATAAGGCAACAGCAAAAAAAAGCATAAAATGTTGAGAACATAAAGCCAGATGGATGATGAAAGGGAAACCAAAAACTTGTCACATGAAAGTGAAAGGATTCCGCACTATACTAATTATGATCCAAAGAAATGAACATAGGCAAAAAAACACAAATCTCTTTAAATGTAAGAACACAAAAATAACGCTGAACTTCTGGTTTCCAGTTCCACAGATTAAGATGCTTAGAAATCACTCCTCTCTGTTGAAGTTCTTACTGTGTTCATCCATTCTTCTTCCAAGTTCAGTAGCATCTTTATGATCATTACTTTGAACTCTTTATCAGTAAATTATTTATCTCCATTTTATTAAGCCTTTTTTCCTGAGGTTTAATCTTGTTCATCTGGAACATACTCTTCTTTTTCCTCATTTGTTTGACTTTCTACGTTTATTCCTGTTTTAGATAAAACTGCCACCTCTTCCACTGTTAAAAGAGTGGTCTCATGTAGGAGATGAACCTTATCATTCAATCATACTGTTTGTCTCTTGAACCTCTGTGATTGTCCAAGCAGCCTGTTGGTTTTTTTTTTTTTAGTTTGTTTGTTTGTATGTTTTTAGGGCAATGAAAACACTCTGTATGATTCTAAAATGGTTGATATATGTCATTGTATATTTGTCCAAACTCACAGGATATATAACACCAAAAGTGAACACTAATGTAAACTATGAACTTTGAGTGATAACAGTGCAGATTATTCCATTTTAACAAATGTACCACCCAAGAGGAATATTGATAATGGAGGCTATGCATGTGTGAAGGCAGAGGGTATACACCAAAATCTGTGCCTTCTACTCAATTTTGCTATGAGGCTAAAACTGCTCTAAAAACATAAAGCATACTTTTAAAGATAAAGTAGTAAGTCAGATGCATCCTCCCCATCAGAGGGGCAAGGTCTCCTGGCCTTCAATCCCCACCCAAAATGCTGCAGCATTTGCCAAAAAGCTCACATTGCCCTTTTCTTTTTCTTCTTTTTAAAAACAATTCAGTGAGGGACGCCTGGGTGGCTCAGTCAGTTAAGTATCGGACTTTGGCTTAGGTCATGATTCCATGATTCTGGAGTTTGAACCCCACAGCTCACTGCTGTCAGCACAGAGCCTGCTTTGGATCTTCTGTTCCCCTCTCTCTGCCCCTCCCCCACTTGTGTGCATGTACGTGCAGGCACTCTCTTTCAAAAATAAACTTTAAAAAAATTTTTAATTAAAAAAATTGAGAGGGTTTTAGTATATTCACAAGGTTATACAACTATCACCACAGTCCAATTTCAAAACATTTTTATCAGGGGCGCCTGGGTGGCTCAGTTGGTTGAGCATCTGACTTCAGCTCAGGTCATGATCTCACAGTTGGTGAGTTCAAGCCCCACGTCAGGCTCTGTGCTGACAGCTCAGAGCCTGGAGCCTGCTTCCAATTCTGTGACTCCCTCTCTCTCTGTCCCTCCCCTGCTCGCATGTTCTCTCTCTCTCTCAAAAATAAACATAAAAAAAATTTTTTTAACATTTTATCACCCCAAAAAGAAATTCTGTTCCCACTTGCACTCCCTCCCCATTCCTCCTTATGCCCAGCAACCTCTAATCTGCTATCTGTCTCTTCACATTGCTTTTTTTTTTATATATATAACTTTCTAGCCTTTCCTGACTATTCAAAAGACTGTCTAGTGCATGCCTCCCTCTAGCTGCTAAGTAAGTGATAACAATCTCAGCACTTTTCCTGGGGAACAGTGCAGAACAAACAGCTCAATTTCCTAGAATCAGTCCCTGAGGTATATAATCCTACTGAAAGAACCAGGCTTTATAATTACCTGAAGTCTGTTCGTGCAGACTTATTCATCACCATCACCATCCACCTGGGAGAACAAAATGGTTACTACCAACTGAATACTTGTTTACAGTTCAGCTTAATAGGTGCCAAAGCCAAGCTGGTCACCATTGACACCAAGCTTGGCGCTGAGAATAACTGGTTTTGAATCATAACTTCTACGCTGACCAGTTTTATGACTTTGGGCAAATTAATCTCCCCAGTCTTAATTTTTAAGATATAAAATAGGGAGGATAATGTAACCCCCCCTCACAAAACTGTTGTAAATATAAAACGAGTTAGCATAAGTAATGTACTTAGAACAGTACATTTAAGAACTTAATGTTACTTATTATTGGTATCTATATTATCTACCTATTAAAAGATTCTTGAGAGGTGCCTGGGTGGCTCAGTCGGTTAAGTGTCCAACTTCTCATTCTCTCTCTCTCCCTCTGCCCCTCTCCCCTGCTTGCACTCTCTCACTCTAAAATATAAATTCTTTTTTTAAAAAAAGATTCTTACGTGGGGTCAAAATACAATGACTACTAAAAAAAAAAACTGGTGACTAACCATGGTTGGGTCAAACGAAATCACTAATACATGACTTTTTTTGACCTATAGAAATGCTAATTTCATGTGGTTCGACCTAATATATACTTCTTTTTTTTAACTTTATTTTTTTTTAATAGTTTATTGTCAAATTAGTTTCCACATAACACTCAGTGCTCATCCCCACAAGTGTCCTCCTCCATGCCCATCCCCCCCTCCCCCCACATCCATCAGTCCTCAGTTTTTGTCAGCATTCAAGAGTCTCTCATGGTTTGC
>NW_027529934.1:17353807-17386132 GCF_008692635.1 Crocuta crocuta
CCCTTCCCTGCTCACGCTGTCTCTCTCTCTCCTAGAAATAAATTTTTAAAAATTAAAAAAAAAAAAGTACATGGAAACTTGGGGGGAAAAGGAAAAATCATATCAAATTAAAATAAAAAGGATACTGAGATTGGCATTCAATATCAGAGTATAATTTAGTCTAAAAACATTAAACAGGGGGCGCCTGGGTGGCTTAGTCGGTTGAGCGTCCGACTTTCGCTTAGGTCATGATCTCGCGGTTCGTGGGTTCGAGCCCCGCATCGGGCTCTGTGCTGACTGCCAGCTCAGAGCCTGGAGCCTGTTTCAGTCTGTGACTCCCTCTCTCTCTGACCCTCCCCTGCTCACGCTGTCTCTCTCTCTCTCTCTCCTAGAAATAAATAAAAAATATTTAAAAAAAAAAAAACATTAAACAGGACAAACAAGGTATTTTTATATTGATACGTAGTACAAGCCACACTGAAAATCTTAGTCAAAAGTCTCTATATACTAAATAGTGTAGTATCAAATCCATAGAGCAAAACTGTTCAAAATACAATGAAAAAATGGCAGACAATTCAAGCAGAAGACAATTTTGCTGTTAACAGATCAAGTGCCTTCTAAGAAATGAGCATTATTGGTATGGTTCATTAACATATATATATAAATACTGAACTATCATTCTGGCCAAACATAAAGGTTCATTTTCACACACACACACACACACACACACACACATATACACACACAATTTTTAGAGTAGAGATTGTTTAGGATATTTCTCTACAAAAATACAATAAAATTAAATATCAGTAAGAGGTTATATCTTCGTAGAGGGGATACTACTTGCTCATTTATTGACAAACATTCCCCAATCCCAACTAAATAAAACATATGATCTGCCTGGTACACTGATGATTCCCCAACGCCTAAAAGAATGTCTGATGCATGGTAAACACTATGTAAATATGTACTGAATGAAATTAAAAAGCACTAAATATCCAGGACAATAAAGACTTCAAAGCTTCAAATTACAGATTGTTTAAAATGTAAAAATGAGAATACTACATATCAAAATATTTCTGGTTTTGTTCCAGAATACCTTTATAGCAATATTATTATTGAAAGTACAATAATCTGAAAGTACCAACTGAAAAGCTATTCGAATAAAAGATTTCAGAAAAACAAAAGAATTCTTACAGTACATGAAGTCACAAAACAGTGGTGGTCATTATTATTACAAATGTTTCTCTACTTTCACACATTTGATAGTTCTGTACTTTATATACTGACACTCTCTGCCTTTCTCATGCCAAAGGCAACAATTTACATCCACAGGACAAAAATTATTTACTGCTCTTCTACAATAACATCATTAGCCCCAGAGGCCAGATCTCCTCTGCAGCAATGCCCATCAAGTAAATGCCTATCTTCACCACTGCCATGGACAGGTGTGTAATGCCATCCAAAAGCTTCCTGGCCAACAATACAGTAAAAAAGTGACTGTGTCTCCCTCCCCAGGGACTGTGAATATCTGAAAAGAATCTCAACCAACCTAAAAGCAGTATCTATTATCTAGAGTTTTCCTATTTTCTTAGTTACCTATAAATAGACTACACCCACTCCCCCCTCCCACACACGTAAATCGATCAGATTACTATTAGAGATTTTTTTTTAACATTTTCTGAAATACATTCTCTATGAAAATAGCAGTTGATCAGTATTGTCTTTATTTTAATGTTTATTTATTTTGAGAGAGAGACAGAGTGTGAGCAGGGGAGGTTCAGAGAGAGAGGGAGACAGACTCTGAAGCAGACTCCAGGCTCTGAGCTGTCAGCATAGAGCCCAACTCAGGGCTCGAAATCACGAGCCATGAGATTATGACCTGAGCCGAAGTCAGTCTGTTAACCGACTGAGCCACCCAGATGCCCTCATATTGTTTTTATTTTTAGGCAAGCCTGCCAGATACAAAATATACAAATTTCACAGCTTTCTTCTAGGCCAAAAGTATCTCATTACACCAAAAAGAGGGTGAGAGGAACCCATTCAGAAAGCCAGTAAGAATAAACTTCTTATATAAAGAGTACTTACAAAAGAATACTAGTAAATTCTACCTAAGTACTTAAAAATTCACATAAACAGAGATACGTATAATGTTCCAGGATAGTAGAATTCAGAAAACAGACCATTATATAACTACATATTATAAAGATGCCAGATGGTTTACAGGTTCAATCTAATTCCATCAAAACTTTAAAAAGCAGTTCTTGTTGGGGGGCCTGGCTACCTCTGTCAGTAGAGCATGCAACTCTTGATTTCAACCCCATGTTGGGTGTAGAGATTACTTTAAAAAAAAAAAGTTATTGTGAAACTTGACATAATGATCTAACCTCTAGGATTGTGATTAAGGGCATGAGGTCTATAGTCAGACTACCAGGGCTTGATTCCTAGTTCGTCAATTAATGTGTTCTTAAACTAAGTATTAAACCTATCTATATCTCAATTTCTTCATCTGTTAAATTTTGATATAACACTGGCTTGTTATGAGGGCTGCATATGCTAATACATGTAAAAAAAAAAAAACACTTGACCTATATCACATACTCAGTAAATATGTATAATGTAGTATCAACATCTGGAAGAAAACATGGAGGAAAACAATCAAGAAAACATGGGGGAAAGGGAAAGAAAGTATATTACTGGACAGATTAATTAAAATTATGTAACAGTGATAATAAGAAATCTCAGGCAAATCCAAGAAACAGAATAGAGAATTCAAGAGCCTCCCAGCAAGAGATTTTGGTATCCAATAAAAAAGGCAAATTACAAAGCATTTGTGAAAGGACAGGTTCGTTCAAAACATTAGTGGAAGGAGGGATAATTCAATAGAAGGTGGTGGGACAACTGAATATTAGGGAAAAAATTCAAGATGATACCTACCAGAAACCAAACTCCAAATAAACATCAAAAGATTTCGGTTCTTTGTTAAATGACTAAGAAAAAAAACTACAACTATTTCTGTTATCAGAGTAGGAAAAGAAATAAGCATAATGCAAAGGATGAAATCATGAAGAAAAAGACTGATAAACATAACTTCATAAAATTTTAAGACTTCTACATATTATATAATAAGAAAAACATTTAAGGGCAAAAGTTAGGGTTGACTATGTGGCTCGGTCATGATCTTGCTCAAGTCATAATTTCACAATTTTTTAGTTCGAGCCTGGCAGAACTGTCTCCCCATTCTCTCTGCCCCTCTCTCTCTCTCTCAAAACTAAACAAACATTAGGGATGCCAGGGTGGCTCAGTTCACTAAGCATCTGACTTTGGCTCACGTCATGATCTCGCAGTTCCTGAGTCCGAGCCTCTCTGTGCTGACAGCTCAGAGCCTGGAGCCCGCTTCAGTTTCTTTGTCTCCCTCTCTCTCTGTCCTTCCCCCATTCATGCTCTCTCTCTCTCTCTCTCTCAAAAATAAACATTAAAAAAAACTTTTTAATAAATAAACATTAAAAGAAATTTAAAAATAAGATAGGTAAAGGCAAAAGTTTGAAACATGACAAAATGGTATAACAAGTTGTTTGGAAAAAATAAAAAAGATGAATACTCCAACAGAAATGAACTAAAGAGCATAAAAATACATGACCAACAACAAGATTATATAAACGTTTTCTAGTTTCCAGTCTCTCTCCCTCAGTTGTATAGCAGCCCCAGAGCCTCTTTGGTGGTGGGGATAAGGAGGAAGGAGGAAGAGAGAGGGCAGACCTCTAACTGAACTCTAAGCCAATTAACTTAATACCTTTTACTGTAACACTTTGTTCCAAGAAGAGCCTTAAGCGAATTAACATGGCATTTTCCTTTGAACAGCATAGGAAAGAACTTAAGAACTGAACTGTCTCATCAGATTAAACCCACAAGAGAATGTAATGGAGAGGAGAGAGAAGCGGTCCTCCCTCCGGACAACATGGCCTATAGATATAAGGCCTATAGGAGTGGCAGGTGTCAGAGGAAGGGTAAAGAATGGTACTGAAACAAGGAAGAAAGAAACAGAAAGTTTTAACTTCACTAAAAGTTAAAGAACTTGAAGAGACATGCTTTGCAGATAATGAGAATTTCATTTTTAGTCAAAAGTAACAGTAAACTGGAATACAACACCTAAATTCTTTTTCAGAGAACCTGCTATTAAGACACATAACAGGCAGGGGTACTAGGTGGCACATTTGGTTAAGGGTCTGACTTCAGCTCAGGTCATGATCTCACGATTCGTGGGTTCAAGCTCCAAGTCAGGTTCTGTGCTGACAGCTCAGAGCCTGGAGCCTCCTTCAGATTCTGTGTCTCTCCTTCTCTCTGCCCCTCCCCTACTTGATTGTGCATGTGCTCTCTCTCTCTCTCTCTCACCAAAACAAATTTTTTTAAATAAAATTTAAAAAATTTTAAGAGACATAAGACAGTAGACAAAGCAGGCAAGGCTAAATTCTATAACTATTGTTGATCTCTCTCATATATAAAAACAAACATATTTTCATTGCCCAAGGAAAGTAAATGTGTTGGAAAATTATAATGCCCTGTACAAATCTTATTGAAAATGTTCAGATGGAATGGTAAGGCTTCTCTAAGAATGAAGGAAATGATTTAAGAGAACTATAGCAGTTGATAAAATGTATGCACGACACTATCATTAGTTGCTAAGTAAGGAAAAACATCTTTAGCTGGTCTATAAAAAATGACTTTTATATTAATATGTAATTATTCATGCAAGAGGAAGAAGTGAATAATTAAGTTATCAAACAAATGTTCCACTGTCAAAGAACAGCCATCATTCAGCCTTTATGGCAAAGTCATCCAAAATGATATGATTTTCTATCTTCTCTTATTCTGAAATAGAATAAAAATGAAATCAATGCAGAGATAGATGATTAAGGACTTCTTGAAATTGGTAAAGGTTTTCCCTCAAGCTGGGGTGCCAAGCTGGCTCAGTCAGAGAAGCATGTCACTATTAATCTCAGGGTTGTGAAATCTGAGCCCCACGCTGGGGGCGAGACTACTTAAATAAAGAAATAAGCTTCTGAAAAAAAGAGAGATAAGGGTGACTGGGTGGCTCAGTCAGTTGAGTGTCGGACTCTGGATTTTCACCTCAGGTCATCATCCCAAGGTCATGAGATTAAACCAGGAGTCAAGCTCTGAGCTGCGTGTGGAGCCTGCTTAAGATTCATTCACTCACTTCCTCTCTCTCTCTGCCCCCTTTTGCCCCTCTCTCCTGCTTGTGTTTTCTCTCTAAACTAAAAAAATATATTTTTTAATAACATTTTAAAAAAGAGACAGAAGATCCAGCTATTAGAATTTACTGACTACCAACCAGTCAGTAATGTGAAAAACCCAGTAGCTCCACCAGAAAAAAAGGGAGGGGGAGGAGGGAGACAGAGGTATATATGCTGTCACCCCAATAAAGCATGAGATTTGAGTATCTGAATGGACACACAGACCCATTGGTAACATTCTCCATTACAGTCTCTCCACGTGCAAACCTATGAAAGCCTGTTGTAGTTTCAGTTCTGGTGGCTGATTATCTGTTCCTTCCAGATTAGTCACTGGTGCTCAGTAAATTCTAACAGCTGGATCCTCCCATGGGAAAACTGCTCATGCCTTTGCAGACCTGGGCTGGAAGCTGAGTTGCCTGATCCCACTGACAGCTCTGGTCACACAATAAAGAATGTAACAACATTCACCTAACACTTCTGAGTAGGAGTTCTTTGTTTTCTAGACAAGTTCTAACTGTATACCCCAAATAGGCAGATGACTGTCACTTTTCTATTAAGCCTCTACATCCTAGAAACAATCCCATGTGAATAGGATTTCTCTTTCCCAGGATACACAGGATAGGAAGCATCAGGGGAAGTGAGAATGGCATCTCTTTGTCTCAAACCCAAATAGATATTGCGTTTTCCTCTGTCCTTAAAAAAAAAAAAAAAAAGAAAATAGAAAGAGAAAGCATACTCTAATACTCTAATATAAACTAATTTGCATTTCACATGAAAATATTATAGGGGTGACTGGGTGGCTCAGTCGGTTAAGTGTCTGACTTCAGCTTAGGTCATGATCTCACGGCTCGTGAGTTAAGAGTCCCACTTCGGGCTCTGCTGTCAGCACAGAGCCCGTTTAGGATTTTTTCCTCTCTAACAAAAATAAACACTTTAAAAATATATTAAATAAAAGGAAATATTAATAAATATTAAGCTATTATTATAAAGTTTTATTTTTATAGAAAGAGCATAACTGACTTGATTGTAAACTAAGTCCTCAGTTCAGATAGCCATCAGTGTCAAGGAAAAAATTTAGCCAGCTGGCTCACATTGCCAAGAAAATACTATTGGCCTGAATTACAGGCATTGTGCCGATAATAATTACCACTTATTGCGTATCTATGTATTTATAATACTTCTAAAACTCTACAAGGTAGCTATTATCCTCATTTTACAGATATGGAAACAGGAAAAGAATAGTTAGTAATTTGCCTAAGGTCACAGTGTTAGTATATAGCTGAGGCAAAACTCAAAAGCAGCTCAAGACTTCAAAGATCCTGCTTTTTCCACTATGGAATGATGTCTCTCAAAAGAAAATGCATACAGCAGTAATACCTACCATTAACTGAGTGCTTATTTTGTACTACACATTTTACATTCCATCTCAATTAGTCCTCACAATACATGGCAGAGCTAATATTAATCCATTTTTATAAATGAAGAAACAACAGAACACTAAATGACTTATCGAAGGTCACAAAACTAATATGGCAGTCTGACCAGAGAGGCCATATTCACCACCACCACCACTCTCTCTCTCTCTCTCTCTCTCTCTCACACACACACACACACACGCACACACACACACACAACCACTTACTAAGCTTGTCATGTAGCAGGCACTGTACTATATACTTTTCTTTCTCATATAATCCCTCCAAGAATAAGGAAACAAAACTCGAGATTTTTAAAAATTCAGCAATTCAGGTGCGGCACCTGCATCGCTCAGTCAGTTAGGCATCCAACTCTTGATTTCAGGCTTGATCTCATGGTTCCTCAGTTCGAGTCCCTCAGGAGCCTGCTTGGGATTCTCCCCCTCTCTCTGCCCCTCTCCCACTTGTTCTCTCTCTCTCTCTCTCTCCCAAAATAAGTAAACATTGAAAAAGAGCCCATACCCAGAAGACAAACTGAGTCCAGAATAGCTCAAAAATAGAAATTCATGGGGCTCCTGGGTGGCTCAGTCGGTTGGGCAGCCGACTTCGGCTCAGGTCATAATCTCACAGTTCGTGGGTTCGAGCCCCACGTCGGGCTCTGTGCTGACAGCTAGCTCGGAGCCTGAAGCCTGCTTCAGATGCTGTGTTTCCCTCTCTCTCTGACCCTCCCCTTCTCATGCTGTCTCTCTCTCTCTCTCTCTCTCTCAGAAATAAATAAAACATTTAAAAAAAATTTTTAATAGAAATTCATGCTGCCACAATTTTACCAATCATATAGCCTTCCTTAAGCCTCAAGTGCAACCCATCCTAATCTTGCATGATTAACTCTACTTTCTCTTTAGTAAACATAGTCAGAAATTGGTAGTTATTACCAGCATTTACTATTTTGCTTTTTGTCATTTGCTCTGCCAAGAGCTTTATATAGTTAATTAACTTGTTAATTGAGATTAACACTTACAGAAATGAGTAAAGTGACCACACTGGCTCACAAGTCTAAGTACTGTTACATTTTAAAGCCAGAGTTAAAACTAAACTTCAAATATAAGTAACTATGCCAACATGTTCAGTCTAATCCTATCAATTAATAAGCTAAAACACTGGTACTAATGCTCCAACATGAGAATTAAGTTAGGAAGATAAATTCTGGTTTTCCCAAGACATTTTCCCATTACTATATTGCTGGCAGATTTGAAGTTCAGTTTAACCAAAAGTATTTTATTTTAATCTAGTTAAGTTACAGCTGAGATGACATGAAAATAAGTATTTCATAAAAACCAGAGTATTGGTTATAAACACAAAATAAAAACCTGACTACTCCAAATGGGTATGAATAGGCCCAGATATTAAATACATAGCCATAAACATAAACATAGTAATGCTACTTTATACCAGCAATCCCTTCTTGAGTCCCCAAGTTTACACTTGGGAATTTGCCAATTATAAACGAAAACACAAACACAAAGTGAGAAGTCAAAGGGTTTTCTTTTTCCCATTTAAATTCTCCAGCTTATCTTGTTAACACACAGCTAAAGGTTATTTGTTGTATTTTCCTCCTAAGGGCAAAAAATGAGGCAGAAATTATCTCCTGCTTCTGAACAAAGGAATTCAGATTAAAAACTCAAATATCTGACATCAAAATTACCATCTTTAAATCTAGTCCTACAAATGGAAAATTATTTCCAAGAAAATCAGCACAGAAACCAGAGTAGTTAACTCCACATCTGAACTTCACTTTTTTTCAAATATTAGCAAATAATTTTCCTCCCACTAGTCAGAACCAATCTCAGCACCTTCAATTCTCTGACTTTATTTATGTGTCATTTAAGTAATTTGTACTTAATACACTAAATATTATTGGCCTTTCATAATAGTCCTACCATACTTTGATTACATCTGATGTTGTAACAAACCAGTAGAAGATAAAAGCTTAAAAATGAGGGGCACTTGGAAGCTCAGTCAGTTAAGCATCCAACTTTGGCTCAGGTCATGATCTCATGTTTGTTGAGTTCACACCTGACGTTGGGCTCTGTGTTGACAGCTCAGAGCCTAGAGCCTGCTTCAGATTCTGTGTCCACTCTCTCTGCCCCTCCTTGGCTCGCGATCTCTCTCTCTCTCAAAAATGAATAAACATTAAAAACTAAAAAAAAAAAAAAAGCTTAAAAATGAAAAGATGAAGCCTTTTACAATTTGTCACAGTTTTGTCAAAACATGTCAAACTTCTATGAGCCAAGAACATATTTCAACGTGTCCTATCAAGAAAATGATGAAAATAAAACACTTGGAGAAACACAGAAATGAAACTCATATTTTACATACTCTGAAATAAAACTCAAGTACTACAATCTGAAGTAAATTCTAATCTGCTTTAGATGTAGCTACCTAGTAACTATACATTGTACTCTGGGGGGGGAAGTCTCAATATCCTTCTTGATTCACAAAAGTACAACAATATCCCAAACACCAGGTCACAAAAAGATGTACTTATACACATTGTAAAAGATTCCTATGTGCCCTAAAAATAAGAAAAGGAGCGGTCAGAAAGTGAGGCTGACAGGGCAATAAGGACATCCAAGGGCATCATAATGGACCAAGGCTGGGTTCTATGAAAATATCTTCATTTTACTACAGTTAAGGGCATTTTCCAGCAGTCTAAATACTAACTTTTAGCTCCTACGTCCTCACTCTCTGGTTTCTAACCAGTAATGGATCAAAATCCCTTATAGGAACTACTGTCCTTTCTACTCAGTTCCACTATGAGGTATTTCCTACCTTTCAAAGCACAAATTTTAGATTAGCGTACTTCATAATGCAGAGCTAACTTCTGCAAAAAAAAATTTTTTTTTAAAGGTCTTAACTAGTGACAGATAAAGACAGGGGAAAGAGGAAAACAAGGGAGGGAAGAAGGGACAGGCCTAACGCAAGTAACTTAGAAAACCCAGCAAAACTGTGTCTTAAAGCATTTCAAGTATATTTTTAAAACCAAACCAGTAAATAGTAACTGGTTCAAGAAGAGCTCCAGAAGTCTTTCCCCAAAGAACAATACAATTTAGTACCAGGAATCCCAGATCTTGTTATCATGTCTAGCTTCAAACAGGCTATATATAACTAAACTTGTGTCTTAACCTTACTTTACTCTATAGGTAAAGGGACTATTTATCTATCGTGTTACACATATATTTAAATCTTAATATCTTAGAACCTCCCTTAATGCATCTGAGTAAATGAATGTACAGCAAGAGACCAGTCAACAATATGCACTAAGTAATAATTATGCGCAAAACATTCATATAAAGTTTAAGTCAATGATTTTTGTAGGTTTTACTATACACACTAATATAAATAACACCTTTTTCAAAATAGTAATAAGCTAAAGCTATTTCAAATGACACTTAAGACCCTTGAAGAACAAATATAATGCACAGTTGATCCATATGCACCCTTCCCCAAAAATATGGAGATTATTGAGATTTCATTCTGACAAGAAAATGAAATCTTATATGAATAACATTCATATGGCCAAGTCTGCAAGATAGGATACATCAGCATAAAAATAAAGATGGCTTTTTGCTTTCAGGAAGTAAGTCAAAGAAACAGTATGAATCTGAAGGGATACATGTTTTCTATTAACAGTACAATTTAGGAACATAATTAAGTACCACATACTATGTGTTTAATGTGGCAGTTGTAATTTTTAAAGATTTAAGCTAAATCTAGTTTGCTGAGATTACCATTATTCACAAATAATAGTTATCACTTTATACTATTTTTTACTAAGTGCTTACTATGAACAGTGTTGGGCATTTTAGTTATCTTTTTGTTTATATTCACAACAATCACCGGATTAATTGCATTTCCACTTTACAAATGAAGGACTACATTCAAAAGATTAAATAATTTGCTCTAGTTAATACACCTAGTTAAAATATGGAGTCCAGATTTGAAGCAATCAAATCAATATCACTTTGCAATGATCTGTCTCCTACAATGACTGTTCATAGGTCAGATGCCCATCTCAAGCCTACTAGGCACTGCTGGGAGATGGGGGGCAGGGGGCTAAGGGGGGGGGGAGGGNCTGAAAAGAAAACAGATTCTTCTTCTACCTCGGGGGCTTTCACTTCTTGCTGGGAAAAGTGCAATACTATAATCCTCACCACTTTCCCAACAACCTCCCTTTACCAATAATAAAGCTCAGTACTTCATTTTGTCCCACATTTGGAGCCTATGCTTTTGTCCTCAATTAGTTAACAACCTGGAGGCATGCAGAAATGACTCAATTAGAGTCCATTAATCTCTTCTCAATCTCCTACTGACATGTGCAATAGAGTTAGAGAAATAGAGGGGTTTGAGATCAAGTAGCTATCATTAATGAAACAAACTAACAGCATCAGGTGAACCACAGGGATGGCTATTATCATTTACAAAATAAGTCAGTAACATAACTTTTATATGTTTAACTATATGGTTTCAGAGATGATTTTTTAACAAGGACTTACTTCAATCTATGAAATTTTCAGACCATTTGGTCTGGCCACTTTGAAAAAAATTAAGTTAACACCACCAGCTTTTTTGTTGCTGCTCAAAAGTTGGATTCTACCAGCATACTTAGCTCCACATTCCAACTAACCCCAGGCCTTATTAGTGTAGCCCATCTTCCCTTTATTAATATAGGAGCCTTGCTAGAGCTTTACTTACTTTGCTCAGGCAAATCTGATGCTTTCCTCATATACTGAATGCTCCTAACTCAAGTTTTCTCTGTTATTCCAGAAACTTCCTTGGTTATGTCCCAAGAATCTTCTAGTATTATACTCTGTTCACTGGCTGATAAAAACTAGTAGGGCAGTAAGCAAGCTGATCAGGGCATAGCAAGCAGTCATAAAACCAGGGGTAAAACCAAGGAGAAAGAACACAAGAATGTGGGAGGCAAAGGAAGAAGAATGTAATGTTCCACGGTCTGACTGACCAATCTGTTTTTTCTCAAACCAGTATACTTGCATCCCAAGGCATAAACGAGACATGCTGGGAATACATGATGAAAATGAAGGTGAATGCTAAACCTGGTGTGTAGCGTCAGCGCTCTTCATTCACTCCAGTATTCCAAAATTAACAGACCCGTAGTGAATGTTTGTTTTCTTTTCTGGTAGTAATTAAAATATTTCTATATTTATATAATCAGTATGCAAAGAAAGGCAATTTTCATATGAATTCTTAATATAAAACAGATAATTTAAGAAATTTTCAAGCTATTCCAGGTATATCCTGAACTTCCAAGGGGAAATCTTACTCCCTTCTGCCTTTGGAGTTTTTGGCAGGTAGTTTAAAAAGCCCTATTTTATGCAAATTTGGGAGGGTAAAATCCTAACAATTGGATCTGTCTGGATTAATAAACCTAGAAACTTTCTCCAACCCCTCCAAAAAGAGTCAATTATCACCTCTACAGTCCTTCTACAAAACTTTACATTAATCTATACTCCCGCCCTAGCATTTATTATACCATATCATTATTTACATGTCTATCTCGTCAATTACAATTTGTTCCTCTTGGACAGCAAGTACTCTTTATTCATCTTTGTATTTCCAGCTCCCAGTAAAGTGTCAGTACCCCATCTGACAATACCACGCTTGTTGAATGAATGAATGAATGAATGGATGGATGGGTTAAACTTACACATTTCAAAGAATAATAATTTCTCTCTAGCAAGATCACATCAACAAAAAGAATTTTTTTTTAATTTTAATTGCATCAGACAACCCAGACAAATACCAAACCCAAATCCACTTTACAACTATAATGGGATTTGAAAAGCTAATTCACTTACCCATAATCAGGAAACCAAAAGCAATATAAAGGCAAAAGTGAAACACTAACTGCACACAGTTCTTTATATAAAGGATGTCCTTTCAAATCAAAGAATTTCTGGTCATGCAAAAACAAAACTGTGATTAAAATGGAAATGATGCCATTCCATTTATCTCAGTACATCTTATCAAGGGCAAGAGATCTCAAGACATAACATCTGAATTACAGTACATTGGTTTAGCTTTAATTACTTATATTCTACTTCTAATTCTACACTTTAAACCTATTTGGTTCTCCAGAGGGCAAGTGTTTCTACTTTATGCAGACTCACAAGGAAAACCTTAATTACTTTAGAAGGGAAAAAAGCCACAATTATTAAAAATAGTGCCTATAATCTTCATATCTTTGCAAAGCTTTCCATCTGATCAGAACTCTCAAGGTAGTATTCATCAAAAATTAATGAATAACTATTTTTAAAAGGATAAGCAACATTTTTGCCTACATTCCAAAAAGGATTCTATTTATTTTAGTGTAAAATTTGCATATTCTAGTATTATCATCTCAAAAACTTTAATGTCCTGTATTTTACTGAATAGATACATACTTAGATGTATACATTTCCACTTAAAAATGTTATTAGACTACCAATAATGTAACTAAGTGGCATTTTATTAATTAATGCCCCCATAGTGTCTGACATTTTATACAATTAATAAATATTTGATTAATTAGATTAATTAGATTAATAATTTGATTAATCTACAAATATTTAAGCTTCTATGCCAGACACTGCTGTAAGTACAGGCATGGTAAACATAAAGATATGGACCTTGTCTTCATGCAGCCTTCAATTTTGTGAAGAAGGCAGAAAATAAACACATACACAAATATGTATTTCTCAAATATGGCAATTAGAATGAAACAAAATAACAAGGTTGTATTGTAGGGGGTGGGATATCCTACTTTGGACTATTAAGGATACCTCTCTGAATTTAGGCATTTGAAAGAAGATTCTCCATCCAAGGATGTGGAGAAAAGATCATTCCAGGTTATGGGAACAGTATGTGGAAAGGTCCAAAGTTTCAGACTTTGAAAAGTCAGTATAACTTGATCATAGAAAACCAGAGAAAGAACAGATTTCTTAGAAAGTGGCAAAGGAGGAGCACCTGGGTGGCTTAGTCGGTTGAGCATCCGACTTTTGCTTGGGTCATGATCTCGCGGTCCGTGGGTTCGAGCCCCGTGTCGGGCTCTGTGCTGACTGCCAGCTCAGAGCCTGGAGCCTGTTTCAGAGTCTGTATCTCCCTCTCTCTCTGACCCTCCCCTGCTCACACTCGCTCTCTCTCTCTCTCTCCTAGAAATAAATAAAAAAAAAAAAAAGAAAGTGGCAAAGGGACAAATAATGCAGTTTTTTAGCATGTTAAAAAAAATTTTTTTAAGTTTATTTATTTATTTAGAGAGAGAGCATGCACGCATGAGCAGAGCAAGGACAGAGGGGGTGGGGGAGAGGAAGGCTGTGGAGAGAATCTCAAGCAGGCCCCACCCTGTCAGCACAAAGCTCCACACAGGGCTCAATCCCACAAACTGTTGAGATCATTACCTGAACTGAAAACAAGAGTCAAATGCTTTACAGACAGAGCCAACCAGGTGCCCCTACATGTTAAAACTTAAAGTTTAATTCTAAGTGCACCAAAAACCCTAAAATATATAGATGAGGTATGCGTAAGAAAAACTAAGATACAGAATGTCAGAAGGCCTTGGTCCTATATCAAAAGCCTGGAAAGAAAAATACTTTTTTTTTTTTTTTTTTTTAAGCAGGGGAGAAGCACATAGGTGGCTCAGCAGGCTGAGTGTCCAACTCTTGATTTCAGCTCATGTCATGATCCTAGAGTTGTGTGATTGAACTCTGTGTCAGGCTCCACAGGAAGCACGGAGCCTGCATAAGATTCTCTCTCTCTCTAAAAGAAAAAAGAGGCACCTGAGTGGCTCAGTTGGTTAAGTGTCTGACGCCTGATTTCGGCTCAGGTCATGATCTCATGGGTTCATGAGTTTGAGCCCCACATAAGGCTCAAGCTGACAACACAGGACCTGTTGAGGATTCTCTGCCTCCCTATCTCTCTGCCTGTCCCTCCCTCTCTCCCTCTGTCCCCGCCCGAAATAAACTTGAAAAAATAAGATAAATTTAAAAGCTTGGTAAAGTACACACTGATTTCAAGTTAACATGCTTAAGGTGTATAAATGTTAGGTTTTTCATGATTCCCTAGTTTAATCACCTTTTTTTTAACTAACCCATCACCTACCAAACATGATCACACACTCCTCCCTTTTCTATGTCCATACTAGTAGAACAGTAAAATGGTCAAATAAAATGGAGAATAAAAGTGCATGGATAATGACAAACTGGGAAGTCAGCTTCTGAATAACTTGAGCTGACAAGCTCTTCTACAGGTTGGAACGAAATGGGAACACAAGTATATGCAGAAAATACAGACACTCTGAACTATTTATTTTTTTAAGTCAAAACATGGACTATAATTACATTTCTCACTAGAAAGTGACTTAAAATCACATAACTGCTTACCAACCTACAATATTCTATTCCACAGTTCAGTGAAACACCTCTCATCTCCACTAAATGAGTCTGAACATTATTGTCCAAAAAGGGCTAGAAGCCAACATTTAACTCTGAAATTTTTTAATTTTAAACTAAATTTTAAAGTAAATGTACACAACAATCCAGTAACCCATCTACAAAAATCTGTCCCAAATACCCAATAATATGTGAAAATACAGTTACAGAGGCATACATATTAGCATTCTTTTCAATTGGCCCAGGAGAGAGGGAGAAGGAGGCAGGCAATCTAAATATCTAACAATAAGAATATAGTTCTATAAGTTCCATAGTATTAAGCTGGCACAGAATTGTCACAAGAAGGTTTTCAAAGTAACTAAGTCTATTATACTATAAGTTCATTTCTTTCTTTTTAATATGTGGGTTTATTAAACAACATATGGGAAGAAGTAGAATTTCACTTTTTACTTTACTCTTCTTTTAAATGTATTACAATGTACTACCCAGGATTTTAAAATAAAGGCTAAAACTTCAAGAAATAATTATTTGAAGGCATAATTTTACATTTCTTGAAATTTTTTTAAAAAGTCATTTTAAGGGGCGCCTGGGTGGCTTAGTCGGTCAAGCGTCCGACTTTCGCTAAGGTCATGATCTCGCGGTTCGTGGGTTCGAGCCCCGCGTCGGGCTCTGTGCTGACTGCCAGCTCAGAGCCTGGAGCCTGTTTCAGAGTTTGTATCTCCCTCTCTCTCTGCCCCTCCCCTAATCACGCTGTCTCTCTCTCTCTCCTAGAAATAAATAAAACATTAAAAATAAATAAATAAATAAAAATAAAAAGTCATTTTAAGTAAAACCTAAAAGAAATAAAATTTAAAATTATCTTCCAGCATAGCTCAGGAACCACATCTTGAAGTTTCACTAAAAGAAAAAAAAATCCTTGTTAATGTTACATGTGGATACTATGACATAACTGGAATTTAATTTGGTTCAAGTTTTTGGATTTCCTCAGAAGCCATATATACTAATTACCAATGGGAGCAAAAGTATTTGTAATTCTGATTTATTAATTTATTTTGTATAGTAAATGTTTTAAAAATTAAATAAAACTTTAAACTTGAAAAAAAAATAAAGACAATCAGAACTAGAAAAAAATAAATAAAAAATAAAATAAAATTATCTTCCAAAGTACTTCTGTCACTGTCAAAGCAAGGTGCATACAATTTTCTCCATCTCAAGTGGACTATTTACTTACTAAACAATCCCTAACCAGTAGACTCTGAAGTCAGACTTAAAGGATTAAGGCATCTCCAGATTTCTGCACACTTCCCAGACCCTGGCATCAAACACAAGACAACGGAGAGCACTAACAGATCCCTCCTCTCTCTAAAATCACATTTCAATGAAGTCTATGAGCCCTAAGAAGTCCTCCAATTTTAGATATACGTGCATCTGACTGATGGAACCTAGGTATGTATCCATGCTCAAGATGAAAAGGGGGGCGGGGGAGACACCTGGATGGCTCAGTATGTTAAGAATCTGACCATGAACTCCTGGTTCATGAGTTCAAACCCCATAAAGGGCTCTGCACAGACAGTGCAAAACCTGCTTAGGATTCTCTGTCTCTGTCTCTCTCTCTCTCTCATAAAATAAATAAACTTTAAAAAGGGGGGCTGGGAATAAAGCATCTAACATTTTTAACTTTTAGTGAAAGCTCTGACTCATAAATTGGGAAATATGCCAAATACAAGGAAGTGGTTCAAATGCTGAAAAGGAAAAAAAAAAAAAAGGCAAACATTCACTATTCATAACAACACCAGTGCTCAGCTGGTGGCATGAGACTCTTGATCTTAGGGTCATTCATTCAAGCCCCATGTTGCACATGGAGCCTACTTAAAAAAAAAAGCCCTATGAAATTCAGAGTCAGAATATATACCACAAATAATTTTTTTGGTTATATGGTAAAAAATAAACTTTATAACAGAAGAATTAGAGTTTATCACCACTTTACCCAGTGATCAATCTCAGCATCATTAATACAAGGACAATCAGACATGTGCCTCCTAATGTAATATATTATGATCTACACAGCAGCAATCATAAATACTGGTACCCAAAATGCTTTAATTTAAACAAACTTTTAAGGGTGCTTGGGTGGCTCAGTCAGCTAAGCAACTGACTCTCCATTTCGCCTCAGGTCATGACCTCACGGTTCATGAGTTCAAGCCCCTCATTAGGGGCTCTGTGCTGACAGCAAGGAGCTTGCTTGGGATTCTTTCTCTTCTTCTGTCTCTGCCCCTCCCCCTATGTTTCTTCCTCTCTCTCTCTCTCAAAAATAAAAACACTTAATAATATATATATTTTTTTAGGAGTGTCTGGGTGGCTCAGCTGGTTAAGTGTCCGACTTCAGCTCAGATCATGATCTCACAGTTGGTGGGTTCAAGCCCACCAGAGAGTGAGGGAGACACAGAATCAGAAACAGGCTCCAGGCTCTGAGCTCTCAGCACAGAGTCTGTCAGCACAGAGCCTGACAGACAGTTAACCAACTGAGCACCCAGTTGCCCCTAAAAAAATATATTTTAAAAAAGCCTTTTAGATCTAGATTTTAGCTTACAGGAAAGAAAGAAAGAAAGAAAGAAAGAAAGAAAGAAAGAAAGAAAGAAAGAAAGAAAGAAAGAAAACCAGACAAATTCAAGATATGGAACATTTTATAGGATAGGCTAGATGTCTGAATAGTCATGAGAAGAAAAAGAAAAATGTGGGGAGATGTGTTTCTAAATACAACTGTGTAGTCCTTGATTATATCTTGATTTGAACAAACCACCAATAAAAGACACTGGTATGGGCTGAATTATATCCCCCACCAAATTCATATCTTGAAGCACTAACCCCCAATACCTCAGAATGTGACTGTACTTGGAGGCAGCGCCTTTAAAGAGGTGATTAAGTTAAAATGAGGCGATTAGGGTGGGCCCTAATCCATTTTGACTGGTGTCCTTCTAGGAAGACACAGAGACACCAGGGATGTACAAAGAACATGTGATGATACAGAGAGAGCCATCAATAAGCCAAGGAAGGAGAGAGTCCTCAGGTGAAATAAAATCTGCCAACACCTTGATCTTGACTTACAGTTTCCAGAACTGTGAAAAAAATTTTCTGCTGTTTAAACCACCAGTCTGTTGGTATTGTCATAGCAACCCTAGTAAACTAATACAGACATTTCAGGTTCAAGTTAAAAATGTTATTTTTAATTTTTTTTACTGTTTATTTTTGAGAGAGAGAGCTGAGCAGGGGAGGAGCAGAGAGAGACAAAGACAGAATCTAAAGCTAAGCTGTCAGCATAGAGCTCGATGTGGAGTTCAAACCAAGGAACCATGAGATCATGACCTGAGCTGAAGTCAGATGCTTAACCAGCTGAGCCACCCAGGCACCCCAGAAAATGTTATTTTTTAAAGATGCATTTAAATATTTACGTATAAGATAAATCAATTTCTGTAATTTGCAGTGCCCTACCAAAAAAAGAGATGAAGATGGCAAACGTAAGAACTGTTCAATGTAGATGATTATGTGGATATTAAGTAAACTATCTACTCTTTCTTATAAATTTGAAATTTTTTATATGAAAAGTTAAAATCTTCTCTTTATGAAGCTGATTGGTGGAGAAAAGCTGATCATACAATAGAATGACTCCCAATTAAAAGACATTAGAATGAGGAACAAAAGGAATACAAAAATACACAAAACTTTATATACTCAACAACTATTTGTTGAGTGCATAGTATGTGCCAAGTACTGTACACAGGGAGGTGAACAAAAGAGACATGGTCCTGTCTAATCTAATAAAGGAAAGAGATATAATAAAACAAAATAAATAGAAATAAATATTTTTAAAAAACAGAAGAAAAAATATATAAATATGTAAGTTTTTAGAAACAATCCTTTTTTGTTTTTTTTTTGTTGTTGTTTAACAAATTTCTCTTTAAGCTCTAAAAATGAGTTTCTCAGAATTCTATTCTGAGCCTCTTCTATTCTAGTTAGTCTCAATTAGCACATTTCAAACCCAAACATCTCTTTCAAGTTTTATAAATGTATGTCAGACTGCCTACAGATATCTACAATATTTCCTTCATAGACATCAAAACCTGAACTCATATTTTCTTTCCCCAAAACTGTGTTTCTCCTTTAATCCCTCAATAGAGGGCCAAGGATTCCTTCTCTAACTCCTAAATCTAATATATCTCAAAGCCCTATTGATTTTACTTCACAAGAACTTCTTAAATCTGCTTATTACTCTCCAACTTCACTACTTCCACACTAGATCACTTATCTGGACTACTGTCATAGTTCTCTAAATTGTCCTCCTACCTCCAGCCTTGCTTCTCTCCAAATTCATTCTACCTAAGGTAAACAAACAACGTCCAATATCACCACGTCTTTGTTAAATAATTAGATTTTTTAATTACTTTTGCCACATACCGAAGCAAATTTCCTTCAAGCATCACTCAAAAGCTAGTCCTGAAATAAAACTACCTCATAAGAGTAATTCTCCCACCTATTTTAAAAAACAAAAGTTGGGGCGCCTGGGTGGCTTAGTCGGTTAAGCGTCCAACTTTCGCTTAGGTCATGATCTCGCGGTTCGTGGGTTCGAGCCCCGCGTCGGGCTCTGTGCTGACTGCCAGCTCAGAGCCTGGAGCCTGTTTCAGTCTGTGACTCCCTCTCTCTCTGACCCTCCCCTGCTCACGCTGTCTCTCTCTCTCTCTCCTAGAAATAAAAAAAAATAAAAATAAAAATAAAAATAAAAAACAAAGTTACCTGAATTAAAAACAATGGGGCACCTGAGTGGCTCAGTTGCTTAAGCATCCAACTTCAGCTCAGGTCATGATCTTACAGTCCATGGGTTCGAGCCCCGCATTGGGCTCTGTGCTGACAGGTCAGAGCCTAGAGCCTGCTTCAGATTCTCTGTCTCTCTCTGTCTCCACCCCTCCCCCGCCCGTGCACTGTCTCAAAAATAAATAAAACATTAAAAAAAAATTTTTAAAAACAATAGTTAGAATTATTTGGGAAGCATAGGGTCCCAACATTTGTTTGTAACATTCAACTATCACCAAATTATGTTACACTTAGGGTTGTCAGATAAAACACAGGACACCCAATTAAAATTTGAATTTCAGATAATTAATAACTTTTAGTATAAATATGTCCCAAATATCATGTGTATTTTATTTGCTAAATCTGACAACCCTAGTTATACTAACAAAATTATCACAGCTGGCAAATTCTGACTTATTTGTACTTTTTCATTATAAACTTCACATACATTTAGGAAAAAAATTCCATAATCCTATCACACTAACACAATTAGCATTTTAGTGCATTCCTCTGTTTCTTATATACTTTAAAAGTTATACTCACCCTTCCTTAAAAGACAGGCATTTCCTTATGTTAACACAGGCAGTGTAATTAATTTCATGCTACATAATGTTTCTCAGAATAGATGGATCATAAATTGCCTACAATAGAAGACTTTAACTTGCTTCCAATATGCTGTTACTATAAATAATGCTGCTCTGAGTGTTCTGCAAACACCTGGGTTGTTTGTTTTTTTAATGTTTGTTTATTTTTGAGAAAGAACAAGCCAGCACAAGCAGGGTAGGGGCAGAGAGACAGACCGACAGACACCAAAGCACTCCAGGCTCTGAGCTGTCAGCACAGAGCCAGATGTGAGGCTTGAACCCACGAACCGTGAGATCATTAACCTGAGCCGAAGTCAAAGACTTAACTCACTGAGCCACCTAGATGCTTCTGCAAACACCTGTTTTTTATCTCTTCCCTCTTTTTCTGTAGTTATCTCTTTAGAATATTTGCAGAAGTGAAATTACTAAATCGAACGTTTATTAAAAGGTTATGAGCAGTCTAACAACTCTAGATACATATTGCCAAATTACAACTCACTAGCAATATTTGAATATGCCCACTTTACTAAAATCTAACCAGTCTTACATATTACTATTCTTTAAAAAACTGAAATAGGTATAAAATAGTATTTCATTTTGTTTTAATAAGCCTTTTTTTGGTTATTGATAAGACCTAACATTCTTCTACCAGTTGCTTATATTTTCCTCTGCTATCAACTGCTCATTTACTTTACCTATTTCAAAAAATGTTTTTGTTCTTTACAATAATAAAGGTTTCCCAAATGAAGAATGAAAGGGTCAACTGTCTAAAATTCTAGTCACATGGACCAAACAAAAAACTATTGTTTATTTCTTTAATCCTCATCTTCCAGAACAAACATCTGTCATATACTCTCATTGTATATACATATCATTATTTCAAGTTTCATATAAATAACTTTCATGATTACAAATAATTAAGAAGCTGAGTTGATTCAAATTTCCTGATTTAAATACCAAAAAGATCAATTCAACCCAATATTTGTATATGCCAAAGAAACTTATTTGACCACGGAAACAAATCATGTTGCAGATCTAATCTCTTTAATAATCCAGATACACGAAGAAACTTGATTCTGCAATCAGAGTTGATTTTCCAATGTCAGTAATCTTGCAAACATAAATATGCTGGTTTCAACAGAAGACAGGTTAAGAAAGTAATTAAGTAACTTAGAACAAATTCATCTATGCCATTAGAACAGAACTCAAAGCTCACAAGCTAAGAGCAAGGCTTTAAATGGCAGGGATATTTGAGATAACCTAATTTAATCTTTCCTCCCCCATCCGCCACCCATTTTCTAAAGGAAGAAACCAAAGCAAAATGAAGTCAAGTAACTCAAGAAAGTCTTAAAAGCTAGTTAAGGGCAAGAATATCTGCTTCATTCTGGGGCGCCTGGGTGGCTT
The DNA here is from genome assembly GCF_008692635.1 of Crocuta crocuta. Classification (NCBI taxonomy): domain Eukaryota; kingdom Metazoa; phylum Chordata; class Mammalia; order Carnivora; family Hyaenidae; genus Crocuta; species Crocuta crocuta. The sequence goes on from NW_027529934.1 coordinate 17,375,731, forward strand.
AGTCGGTTAAGCGTCCGACTTTCGCTTAGGTCATGATCTCGCAGTTCGTGGGTTCGAGCCCTGCGTCGGGCTCTGTGCTGACTGCCAGCTCAGAGCCTGGAGCCTGTTTCAGTCTGTGACTCCCTCTCTCTCTGACCCTCCCCTGCTCACGCTGTCTCTCTCTCTTAGAAATAAATAAAAAAAAAAAAATTAAAAAAAAAAAAGAATATCTGCTTCATTCTGCAAGCAACAAAATTTTACTGAGTGCTTTACTCAAAGCTCTAGAGATACCAAAAGTGGGAAAAAAGTTAAGTCCTTGCTCTCAAAAAGCTTACACGCTACGAGGAGGCAGGAAGAAAGGAGGAAGAAAGGAAGGCAGGGAAGGAAGGACAGACATTTCTATGACAGGGATAAGTATTTTGAGGACAACGTGGCAGAGCACTACTAGATCAAGCAACCACTTCAGACTGGGTGGTTTGGAAAAGGCTTGGAGAAAATCAAATGAGAGCAGAGATCTGACGGCCAAGAAGGCAAGAACAGAAAAAGAGAAGGAGAGAGTATTTTGATTTGAGATTCTCTTATATCCAAGCATTTCTCAAGGTACAGCAACGGGTAAAGGTGGGGGAGGCACCAATGTTTTTCATTTTGTTTAAGATTTCATTTTTAATTAATCCCCACACCCAGTGTGGTGCTCGCACCCACAACCCTGAGATCAAGGATCACAGGCACCACAGACCAAGGCAGCCAGGAGCCCTGGCAACACTTTTTTTGAGCACAACGTGCACCATTTAGGTAAAAAGTATATTACAAAAAGATTCAATAATATGGCACAAATTTGATTTTTTTCAAGTGTTACACAAATCAAGATAAAATACTATCACAGGAAAATATCTAAATGATGATTTAACTTTATTTACTTAGATACATAATTAACCAACATTTCAATGATCTTGAAGGTGACAAAGTAAACACATTTTAAGATTTATTGGTAATGTTTTAAATCCTTAGAAGATATTAGTGAAACAATTAGGACAAGATAATTCTAATGAAGATTTTCAGGTAAGAAAAAAAATTAACATTAATCAGAAATGCCCATTTTCAACTTTCCTATTACTTTTTGACACCAGCATATATAACACCTTAGGACTTTTGTCCAGCAAAATTATGTATCTTAAATGATGCTAGGGATATTGGGCTCAGAGAATAAGATGTTTGTTTCAGCCAATAATTCTGATGTTTTTAAAAATCAGTTATTTTTAATACATGTATATATTACTTTCCCCACTGCAGCCAAGTTCCTAAAAGACATGGTTTATGCCTCATACTTCTGTACATTTCCGCACAGTACCTACCACAAGGCCTTGCAAACAGAAGACATATAAGGAAGTAGCAGGCCCCCCCACCCCTGGCAATAGCAGCAGTATAGATCTTAACAGCTTGTGGCATTAAAAGAGAAAAGACGGGGGGGGGAGGAATATCATTCTCAGATTGTCTTCACATATTATCACAAAGGAACAATTCAACAATCCATAAGCCTTCAATAAATTGGACTCGGCTCAATGAAAAATAATTATCTAATCAAGTAAGTAGTTTAGTATCATAAGCATTTTTAATAAGTAAAAACAAACAAAAAAACACACATCTGCTTTATGAGGTTTTAGGCCAGAATATAAACGTTATGCCACATCTAATCAATCTGGTTCTACCCTAAGACTTCATATAAAGCCACAGGCCCTCCCCATCCATGTTTCCCTGTTTGAGGTCAAGATTAGTGGGGTAAAATTTCTGCTCTCATTCCCCAGATCATCCAATTCTCCCTCTCCCTCTTTTTAAACCTTTATTTATGTTTTCAATGATCTCTGTGCCCAATGTGGGGTTCAAACTCACGACTCTGAGATCAAGAGTTGCATGCCCTACCAACTAGCCAGCCAGGCGCACCTCCCTCCCCCTAATTTTTGGCTGCTGCTGTCAATTAACCTTACTACAAGTAAGAAATACTGAGGATTCTGGCTTGGTAACAGAGCCAAGAATACCTATCGTGTATGGAGCACCTTCTATACAACAGGCACCTATTTTATTTCTTAAATTTCATAGAGTCATGAGCTATTATTACTTTCATTTTACAGATACATAAGTCCAGAAGTAAGGTTACTTATCCAAGTTTACACAGCTAATAAGTCAGTCAGATTCAGGATCCTTTACTCCCCAGGAAAAGAGATCAATAACAATCCCATCACAAACTAAGGTGATGGCGATATGAGGCATACCACCAACACAGGTGAACAAGGTCAGATAGCAGCAAGTCCAGGAAAAGAAACTCTTTAGTCTTTTCCACCTACTTTAAACCCAGAGCCATGATAACAATTACATTCTTGACAAGGGTTGGAAAAAGTTTTTCTGGTTGGTAATCCAATTTGGAAACCAAATAATTTGCTGTCATCTAGCTCAAAGGTTGTATTTTTATATACTAATTATTATTCATTTTAAAAGATTTTCATTTAATAAGGTTAATGATAGATCCAATTCAGCTGTAACATAGTTTACAAATTCACGTAAAAAATTTTACTAAGTCGGTTAGGCGTCCAACTTCGGCTCAGGTCATGATCTTGCAGCCGTGAGTTCAAGTCCCATATCCAGCTCTGTGCTGACAGCTCAGAGTCTGGAGCTTGCTTCAGACTCTGTCTCCCTCTCTCTGCCCCTCCCCCCTGCCCTCCCTCTCAAAATAATAAACATTAAAAAATATTTTTTTTAAGTGTTACTTAAAATCCTACTAAGGGTCCAATATAAGAAAGGAGGAAGGAGGGAACATTAATGAGATTTTAACTATGTGCCAGGAACTGTGCTGTCTCCTCTACACTAATTAACTTACTCAAAAAAAATAAATAAAGGCGAGCCTAGGTAGTTCAGTCAGTTAAGCATTCAACTCTGGTTTCAGCTCAAGTCATGATCTCACAGTTGATGAGATTGAGCCCCAAGTCAGGATCTCTGCTGACAGGGTGGGGCCTACTTGGGATTCTCTCTTTTTTCTCTCTCTGCCCCTCCCCCACTGATTCTCTTTCTCTCTCTCTCAAAATAAATAAACTTAAAAACAAAGAGATAAATAACCCTTTGCAGTAAATACTATTATCCCTATTTTACAGATAGACTTCTCCAACTTTCCCAATGCCACAAAGAGCCAAGATTCAAACCTAGGGTAGCCAATTTCAGAACCTTAAACAAAACAATTTGGCTCTTAAAAAACCTATGCCATAGTCTAATGCAGAAACAGGTAAATTACAATAAAATGTTTTGGTATCACAACAGGAAAGAAAACAGAATGCTCTAAAAGCACATATGAGTCTAAAGTTTCAGTGAAGGCTTTCAAGATGATGGTATCTATGCTAAGACCACAACTACAAGCCACCCAGAACAGAAAAGAGATCTAGTCCACACTCTTTAAAAATACCTGGGACTCAAATGGCCAAGGACCCTAACTCCAATACCTTACATAAGGAAATAATTTCTAACCAATGTTACATGGCAAATAACCTGAACTTTGTCTACTATGTTGTAAACTTTGCAGGTCTATGTGTGTAACATATAAGAAGAAAACTCTACGGTTACACAAAGCCCTTTGGAAATCAATCATTCTGGATACGCAATTTGATAACTGAAATAAGAGTTTGCCCTCTGGTTTCCTTTTTTTTTTTTTAATGTTTATTTATTTTGAGACAGAGTGCAAGCAGGAAAGGGGCAGAGAGAGAGAGGGGAGATACAGAATCCGAAACAGGCTCCACACTGTCAGCACAGAGCCCAATGCAGCCACAAACTGTGAGATCATGACCTGAGCCTAAGTCCGATGCTTCACCAACTGAGCCACCCAGGTGCCCCAACCCTCTGGTTTTCACCCTACAGATGACCTTTGAACAGTGCTTTAAGGGCAGTGACCCCCTTGCAGTCAAAATTTCACAGATAACTTAACTATTAATAGCCTATTGTTAAAAATAAAGAAGAAACAATTGACAACTTTAAATAACAGTTGTTAAAAAAATAAATAGCCTATTGCTGACTACAAGCCTTACTGATAATATAAACAACTAACACATTTGATATGTTATATGTATTGTATACTATATTCTTACAATAAAGTAAGCTAGAGAAAAGAAAATGTTAAAATAATCATAAGTTGCTAAGTGAGAACTGACAAATTTTCATTATTACTCTATACTATTAGAAATACAATGGATACCTTAAAGTAATCAGGTTATTCAAGCCTGTTTTCCTTATACTATCTATAGTTTTTAAATTTTTTTAATGTTTATTTATTTTTAAAAGAGAGAAAGGGAGAGAAATAGAGTGCAAGCAAGGGAGACACAGAATCTGAAACAAGCTGCAGGCTCTGAGCTGTCAGCACAGAGCCCGACATAGGGCTTGAACTCACAAGCAGTGAAATCATGACCGGAGCCAAAGACAAATGCTTAACTGACTGAGCCACCCAGGCGGCCCCCCCTTCTTTTTTAAATTTTTTTTAATGTTTATTTTTGAGAGAGACAGAGCACATCTATAGTTTTCAGATTTTTTTTTATATATAGTTTTTCCTATTCTGCACTGCTATCATGTCAGCAATCTCACTGTCCTGTTATCAGTATGCATGTTTATAGCATCTCACCTCTTCTAAATTATTCCCCCTTCTAATCTGCTTCCTTAGAAACCACAAGCATATTTAAAATAAAAGTAAGTTACCAGTGAGAAATAAAAAGCTTTATTTATAAAGAATTATATATAAAAATGACATCTACCTTGGGGTTTTTGCAATGATTCAGAGAAATGAGGAGCTGCCTACACTAGGCCTACAGAGGTAAAGAGTTACACTTTCAAATTTTCATACCTCTATTTAAAATGTCTCTGTTGGGACGCCTGGGTGGCTCAGTCAGTTAAGCATCTGACTCTTGGTTTTGGCTCAGGTCATGATCTCATGGTTTGTGAGTTCAAGCCCTGCATTAGGCTCCACATTGACAGAACAGAGACTGCTTCGGATTCACTCTCTCCCACTCTCTCTGCTCCTCCCCTGCATGTGCTCTGTCTCCTTCACTAAATAAATAAACTTTACAAAAAATAAGATATCTCATAAAAAAAAGAAAGAAAGAAAGAAAGAAAGAAAGAAAGAAAGAAAGAAAGAAAGAAAGAGTAAGTCTCTCATCCCTTCTTTCAGCCCAACTCAGATATTTCAGGCAGATTTACCTGCAATCCCAGGCCAGGTTATATAACCCTCTTAAGTTTTCCCATAAGACACAGCCTATGCTGCCCCGTCTTTGCTAAACTCCACTGTTTTTGTTTCTCCAATGACTGTCAGCTTAACAAACAGTCTCTTATAACCCATACTAAGCCTTATAAATGCTTGTTGAATAAAACAGTGTTGGAGAATGCAACTGAATTTATGGCCATAAAGCCATAACATTCCATATAATAAAAATGACCTTTCATACCTATAATGACATTAACTTTCTTCTCCCAAATATACACTCAGGAAGTCTAAACTTAAGGGAAAGTCATATAAAAAATATTAAATACAAGCATGTAACAATATAATACTAAACTCTTTTACCCACCTCACCCTGAAAAATATCTTTTTATCTTGGAGGAAAAAAACAAAAATACATAACTATATTTTTTGTGCTCGCTTCGGCAGCACATATACATAACTATATTTTTCCCACGCAATACATACTTCTGCTCAACCTAAGTCAAAAATTTGACATTAAAGGGGCACCTGGGTGGCTCAGTCAGTTGAGCGTCCAACTTCAGCTCAGGTCACGATCTCACAACTCATGAGCTCGAGCCCCACACTGAGCTCAATGCTGACAGCTCAGAGCCTGAAGCCTGCTTCGAATTCTGTGTCTCCTTCTCTCTCTGCCCCTCCCCTGATCACACTGTCTCTCTGTCTCTCAAAAATGAATAAACATGAAAGGAAAAAAAAATTTTAATTGATATTAAAGAATGGTGATTGTTGATGATCCAAGCTAAAAGTTATTTCAGCTGTAGCTAGCTACTTTAAGTTGTTAGAAAAGAATAAAAGTCACCCATTACAGGACTCAGAGATTCTTAATGTTGGAAGGGTCTTGGAAGTTACCTCATGTTATTTAATATACTTCTCCTCATTGCAGTAAGAAATCAGTTTGCTAAAGATCATCCAATCCACTTGTTAATCAATAGACTCCTACATTTTTTCTTTCATTCACTGACCCTGTGGACCCACACAAAGTAGATCTTCTACTGTGCAAACAGCAGCCTTTCAACTATTCATCTGTTCAACTTATTTTATGGTGCAACTCATTTTAGTAATCAAAAAGTAATATAGGTGTTTATCTATTTCCAAGATTTCTTTGGATTCTCCAAAATTATCCAGTAAATGGGGCACCTGGGTGGCTTGGTCAGTTAAGCATCTGACTCTTGATTTCAGCTCAGGCCATTCTCTCATGTGTTCATGAGTTCAAGCCCCGCATGGGCTCTATGCTGACAGCGCAGAGCCTGCTTGGGATTCTCTCACTGCTCGCTCTCACTCGCTCGCGCTCTCTCTCTCTCTCTCTCTGACCCCTCTCTCTCAAAATTAGTAAACATTTTTAAATAATTATCCAGTAAGATGAAAACACCAGGCACATTTACAGGTGTCCCTTGTATAAACCTTATTTTTATTCTCATAGCCACCCTATGAAATAGGCAAGATAAGTACCATCACTCCAATTTAAAGATTCATCTATCGAAGTAGTTGAGAGTCACAATGAGGCAGATTTAGGAGCAATCACCTACTTGTGAGAGGGTGACTTTAAGCAAGTTACTGACCTTCACCATTTCCTCATCCACAATGATACTATAATAACTCCTACCCCACAGTTATTGTCAAAATTAACTAGATAATGCACAGTATCTTATATAAGTAATCCATTAAACATTCAATGTTAATTCATTATTATTACTCAATAAAGTAATTTTTTGGTAAATTACCTTACCTCTCTGAATTTCACAGTAGCAGTATATCAAGAATTAAGATCCTGTGTTCTACATACCCTGTCTTCCATAAAATCAAAAAATGATTTTAGCTATCTGCAGCTTAGTGACTATTTTTGCCCATATCCATACCCCAACTCAACCAAAATTTTTAAAATCTATTATTATCCTCTTCCAAATGAAATTTTCCAAAATGCAAAAATCACTAAAGTCCTCTATTTTAAAAAGTAAATTCTCCTCTGTGGAATATAATAAAGTTCCACTATGATTAGTATGCAAACAATGAATTTGTTACGCAAAATGGGAAGTATCACATTAATTGTTAAACTGGTTTCTCTAACCCATTAAATTACCTTTTCAAAACTGTATCTGGTATCTTTGAATGGTAGAGATTGCTATGTTATTGTTTGTGAAACCAACTATAACTGGAGAAACCTGTTTCATCTATCAAAGCTATTGACAATGTGGACAATATAAAATGCATTTCAGAATTAAAAAAAAAACTTTTAGACTCATTCATGAAACACTAAGCTACATAACTCATGCATAAAAATGTTATAGTTTGCTAGTATAGGTAAACAGATAGTCTTAGGATTTGAATAATAATAATAATATTCTAGAATATTGAGGGAAAAAATGGTTAGAGAAAACAAGCCAGTAACTGAATTACAATTCACTACCAACTTGATAGGCAGTAATTCATCTTTACACAAAGACTAGGACAAAGGCAAATCGAAACATTAGTCCAAACATACACTCCTTAACAGTGAGGCAAATATGAGACAAAGATTTAAAATTAAGTAATAGAGAGGGGCGCCTGTGTGACTCAGTACGTTAAGCGTCCAACTTTGGCTCATATTGTGATCTCACAGTTTGTGAATTCAAGCCCCACTGAGCTGACAGTGCAGAGCCTGCTTGGGATTCTCTCTCTCTCCTTCTCTCTGTCCCTCCCACTTGTGCTCTCTCTCTCTCTCTCTCTCTCAAAATAAATAAACATTTTATTTTTCTAATAGTTTACTGTCCAGTTGGTTTCCATGTAACACCCAGTGCTCATCCCAAGTGCCCTCCTCCATGCCCATCACCCCCTTTCCCTCCCCCCCATCTGCCCTCAGTTTGTTCTCAGCATTCAAGAGTCTCTCATGGTTTGCCTCCCTCCCTCTCCTCCACTATTTTTCCCCTTCTTGTCACCCAAGGTCCTCTGTTAAGTTCCTCCTAATCCTCCTATACATGCAATCATATGGTATTTGTCTTTCTCTGCCTGACTTATTTCGCTCAGCATAACACCCTTGAGTTCCATCCATGTTGCTATAAATGGCCAGATTTCATTCTTTCTCATTGCCATGTAGTATATTCCATTGTATAGATAAACCACACCTTCTGGATCCATTCGTCTGTTGATGGACACTTAGGCTCTTTCCATGTTTTGGCTATTGTTGAGAGTGCTGCTATGAACACTGGGGTACATGGGCCCCTATGCGTCAGCACTCCTGTATCCCTTGGGTAAATTCCTAGCAGTGCTATTGCTGGGTCATAGGGGAGTTCTATTGCTAATTTTTTGAGGAATCTTCACACTGATAAACATTTTTAAATAACATGAAAGAATACAGTTCATGAGGAAAGAGCTTTGTGGAAATAATAAATGAATGAGGTCTGATGGCCTCCGAAACTAAAATAACAAAATTACTATAAAACACCCTAAGGATGGGGCGCCTGGGTGGCTTAGTCGGTTAAGCGTCCGACTTTCGCTTGGGTCATGATCTCGCGGTTCGTGGGTTCGAGCCCCACGTCGGGCTCTGTGCTGACTGCCAGCTCAGAGCCTGGAGCCTGTTTCAATCTGTGACTCCCTCTCTCTCTGACCCTCCCCTGCTCATGCTGTCTCTACCTCTCTCCTAGAAATAAATAAAACATTAAAAAAAAAAAAAAACACCCTAAGGAAAAAAAACAAAAACCTAAGAAACCATCTTGTCTGCCAGTATATGTACAGCCTCCCTTCAGTGGTTGACTTTCACTACACTAAAATATATCTATTTAAAATGTCATACCAGGATAAATTTACTACACAGAGAAACTACTCAAGGAAATTCCCGATTAACCACTAATCATTTGCATTCATACAATGCTCTTAGCACAGGAACTCAAAATGATGAATACATCTTGAAGTACAGAATAAATACTCTGTATGGTTTATCAAAAACTGGTATTATATATCCCTTAAACCTGCAAAAACGAAAACCACAGGCCTGTATTTTTTTCTAAAAATAGTGTTTGTTCTTTGTGGCCACTGTAGTGGAAGTCTGATTTTGAAGTCTTGCGATTTTGCATACTATTGAAAAATAGGACAGAATATGCGTGTATACGTGGGGTAGAGGAGAAGTTGAGAAATCCTTCACTGATACATGAATGTATCCTACACTTGCCCTTTTAAATGTGCTCCTTTCCTGGAAATCTGGCATGCAAAAAGTCCCTCTGGGTTTGCATTAGTGTCATATTTGTCACTGTTTCACGTGATAGCCTTCAAAGAGTCTGACCACTTGTTCTTAGGCATTTGCCAGGAAGACTGTACAAAGGCCAACAATTAGTAGGTGGTGTGCATGTCTGTATATATATTTAATACACATTTATGCATATGTGAATATCTATAAAAACCACATAGCTTAAAGACATCAATATCACAAATATCACATAAACTCTATTTGTGAAGCCTAACACATCTCAAAAAAAAAAAAAAAAAACCACCACCCTGTGCCGACATGATTAGCTACTCCATTCAACTGGTGTGAGGTATCTGAGGCATGCTGCATCTGAACTCTTATCATGCTATTTGGGGTGTGCTATCCTGTGAAGCAGTTCATATGAAACTGCCGAAACCTTCTGAAATGACAGGACAAACTTCATATATCAGAAGCTTAAATAAACGAGGAAAACAGAATGACAAAGACACAATTCATATTTATTTTGGAATAAAAGCTCATCCTAAAAAATTCTTTGTCAACCATCCAGAAGTAGCCCAGCTTTTACCAACTAAGCAGTTATTTACTGTAGCAACTTCATCACCAAGATTACCAAAATTTTCCACATGCTTTTAACTGTGTATTTGCTGTCACCTGGGCAACACTCTAAAAGGGCTTTTACCTTTACAGAGCTGGGAGGTCAAAAAGAACTAAAGTTTCTTCAAATTGTGCATCACTTTAATTAGAATCAGTAAAGCGTGAAATCATCAGACCGAAAACCTTGAGAACTACCACCAGTCAATCTGATTAAAAGACACACCTTCCTGTCACTTATCTTTATTTCTAGCCACCTAATTCACCTGTGGACCTATGCAAGCTCCATCCAGGACTTCAAAACATTCTCAGTCACACAGCCTGTCAAATAGCATAAATGCTGAAATTCAAGGAAATTCTTTGAGTAAAAAAAAAAAAAAAAAAAAAATAACCAA
>NW_027529934.1:17386172-17412287 GCF_008692635.1 Crocuta crocuta
TCAATCCCTCACATCTGGCTGTGGTATAAATATAATACTCTGCCTCGGTGCCCTAAATTCTAAAAGCTAGTCAGTCCAGTCATGGATCTGTAAAGACTGCCTTTCTTCCTGAACCAGATCTGCCTGCAAAAATTAAGATCCGTTCATTTTGAAATCACATTTTAGAAGGCACTTTGAAAATACTTTCAAAACTGCTCCCTCTTCCACTACAGCCAATTTGATGTTATCTGGCAAAACAAAAAATAATAGTATCTTACAAAGAAAATATTTTCCCTTACTTTCCAACAGTTTTAGGATTGGTAAACATAAAGTTGCTTCCTTAACACTAATTTTTCCCTTCAGCTTTTACTCTAAAAATACTCAAGTGCTCTCTGGTTCATATTCTAATCAAGAGCAAGGCATATAAAGCTTATTTAAGTGCTACTACTAGACGCTTCCGGAGTCAAAAATGAAAGATAAACTGAAAAGCAGAAAGCAAAACTGGCATTCAAGGCTCTTCACCATCTAGTGTTCTTTCTTCTTAGTCCTTTCCCTCTATGCCTTTGATCACCCTTGGCCCCTGGTTTACAGAGACTTTTCTTTACATATTATTTGCCCTATTTCCACAAGTCCAAATCCTACCTATTCTCCAAAGCATGGTTAAAATGTCACCTCTTCCCTTATCCTTACAACTAAAAGTAATCTCCCCCTCCTGTCTCTAAAATCTTAGAGTGTCTTATCTTTATTTCTTTACCACACAGTACTTTCTGCCTTATAGTATCTTTGTTTCCATATTTAATCCCTACATAAACATAAAGGCCTTAGGCTCAGAGTCCATGCCTTACTCAACTCTATTCAAACTGCTTAACCAATGTCTTGCACATAGTAAACACCTCAACTGAGCTACATGAATGGCTTGGGTTAGGAGAGAAGTCCGCTAGAAACAACGCCAGATTACTAGGATTCTGGAGACAGGCTTTACTAGTAACTAGCCATATGACCTTGAACTTCAACATTTTGGTATGTTCATCTGCAAAGTGAAGGGAGGGTGGACCAAACCAGTTTTTAACAACAGACTGTTATCTCTCATTAGCTGGCTATAAAATCAATTTGGGAGTCTAAACCCAGCATTTTTTAAAGTAAAATGAAGTGTAACAGAAAATATCAAAGTGTGTTACAGGCAATGGTGTGTTGAAAATGTTTAACAACTGGCTATCGAAAGGGGAGGGAAAAAAGCCCTGAACTATACACTACATACTCTCACACCATGGCCAATCTCAAGCTCATGTCACTGAACTTGGAGCTAGGTAGGAAGAAAAAGGCACACTGCTTCTACAAGCCAGTACAATGAGCCACAAGGTCCTGAAAAGTACTGTTTTGTCAAATTTTTCTTTCAACTTTGCACACAGGCACATGGGGTGGGGGGGAGGCCTGAATTAAGGTATAAAATGTGTTTCTTATTGTAAGCCACAATCAAAAGTTTCATAAATGTTCAGCTGAATAATACCCTGGCCTCTTCCATGTGTCCTCCACAATGCAATAAATGTTACTCTGAGTTTGGTTATATATGTAATCTCTTTACCACCAAAATTTATTTCTCTTCAAAAATGAGAGTTACAAAGACCCCTATTCATATCAACAGAAAGGGGTGGAAATTTGGGTTAGCAAGTATCAGCAAAGGGCCAAGGTTCCCAGTCTTAGTTCAACCCCATACACCTTAGGGACAAAACACAATCCTACTAGTAGCAGTGGCTCATTTAGCAAAGGGTTAGGGGAGAGAGGAGGAAAGGAAGGAAAGGAATATATAATATGAAAAGAAAATAAATCCAAGTATTGTGACATTTGTGCCCATGCCCCCACTCCACTGAGAACCCAGGTACAGAGAAAAACAGTCCTATTTCTATAGTTTTCTATATCTGATGGTTCCTAGCCAAATTCTCCAGCACAAGCTTGCATCCCCTAACAAGACCTCCCATTTCTGAGAATTCCCTACTAGAATTAAGTTTTTGCCATGGACCACAGACACGTACTTGTTGAATTAGAATAGGCAAGGAGGCAAGAAAAAAAAACAGCACAGGCAACAGTTGTTAGACTTGATATTCTGGGAAAATCAGGCTTTTATTGGGGAAAAAAAAAAAACACCTTTATTTCTTATTTAAGCTTACTAAGCTGGGTAAGGAGAGGGGAAGTTTCCTGAATATATTTTTGGCTGTTCTATGTCTATCACAACAACACAATCTGTAACCAGATTTTTCATGAGTGTTTATAAAGAATTGTGTTTTCTATTTTTAAAGCTATTTAGAAAACAAGACGGCTCAGAATTTCAAATAATCATAGCCCAAATCTAACTCCACATCAACTAATTATATGCCTAGAAGTTTCCAAGGAAAATCCCCAAAAATTAAACCAAAAAGTACCAACATTTGACAAAAAGGAATCAGTATGAGCACAAACCTACTATACTCAAATATGGCATCCTATCTGTTGAATGAGTGCAATATGGAAAGTAAATGAAATATGAAAAGGTGAATGTTGAGATACAAGTTCTGCTAAATTCCATGAACTCTTCCTTTATTAGGGGTCCACTGAGGTTCACATACTTAAACCCAATCTCAATCACTGACCAAAGTGAAAACTATTCACCACTCTGAAAAGGCACAAGTCAAGTCAAGCAAGGTCTTCCATGTTCACAATATTAAGCCTCTCCTCTAAAACGTGAGTATGTTTTTATCATACCTCAGGTTCGAGTCAGTACTTTCTCTGCCTCCACTGTTAGTGATGGCAAATGCTCTAAAACTATCTTCATAAGAAGTTCCTGAGCTATTACCTTTGCAGTACCAGAGGCTGTAACAGCTTTGTGCTGCTGGTCATCCTCAGACCCAGGGGCTGACCTATTTATACAAGACAAGAGCTATATACACGCAGCAACTCATTAAAACTTGTGAGACATAGCAAAAAAAAAAAAAAAAAAAAAGCTCTGTGCCTGGGAATCCCATAGACTACAGTATCTACTTTACTCCCTAAACACCGTCTTTCTAGCCATAATCATTCCCACACCTCTTTAAGACAAAGGTAGGAGGGAATGCAGATCCAGTTCTATACCCTCAACACAAGAAATTTTTGCTACTTAGCTACTACTGTCTTCAAAGTTAATCTCTGGAAGCTTGGCTGTCTCCCACTCATAATATTGTTGCTTGGCACAACAGAGTTCCTTCTTTAACTCTTCCATTAAGAATCGATAAAAGGACTTTCAGCTTTGATTCTGTATCATCTGAGTTCAAATAAATAGAGTAATTGAGTTGAAATCTGGATTAAAAAGCAAAGAAAAAATTTTAATTACAACTCTTTTTTTTTACATTTATTTATTACTGAGAGACAGAGAGAGACAGAGCATGAACGGAGGAGGGGCAGAAAGAGAAAGAGACACAGAATCTGAAGTAGGCTCCAGGCTCTAAGCAAGCTGTCAGCACAGGGCCCGACACCGGGCCCGAACCTACGAACTGTTAGATCATGACCGGGAGCTGAAGTGGGATGCTCAACCGACTGAGCCACTCAGGCGCCCCTAATTACAACTTTTTAGGAGTCACAAATTTTACACTGGTAAGCTGATAAACATGAAAACTTGTGTTTCATATGCCTTATAAAATTCTGTCATTCAAAGAAAAGTATAATAACTACTAGAGTGAAGAAAATTATCTGAATCATGAAACATTAGCAAAGGAACAAAAACTCTCAGAGTATCAAAACCATAATACTGTATATAAGTTCCTATCAAATAACTCGGGCCAAAAAAAACCAAACCAACAACTTCACACATGTAATGTATTGTCACACCTTTTATGCTGGGTGGTTTATTCGCATGTCCCAACAGTACTGGGATCTACTATCTTGTTTACAGCTTTCTAGAATACAATGTAGGATATATAACATGTTCTCATACCAGGCACTCCCCAACTACATTCACTTCTCCCAAGACAATTCATTAATACATAATATCAGAGCACATTTTGAACTGATTTAATACACACACCAGTCTAACCTACAGTCTCAACTCACCAAACAAGTGAGCATCATACAAATGGATGAAATTCATCTGGTCTTTCTTCTCTGCAATTTCATTGTGAGTTTCATATGGGGCTCTTTCTTGAGATAATGAATCATAGGCCAGTTTTCCAGTGCTAGCAGCTTGTGGACCAATACTTTCCGTGGACAAAAATCCACTTCCAATTTGACCACAGGCAAACTTAATTTTTGTACTTTCTGACATCATAGTATTGGATATTCTCAGGAAGTACAGTAGAAGCCATATATACACACTACTATAAGAAAAGTCAGAATGTTTTCATGAAATCATGTTTTCAGAACTGTAACAAGCAACCACCTAACTCCCACCAAGCGCAAGAAAATTTAAGTGTATCAAAAATCCCTAAACCTTCCAGTACCAAAAATGCAGGCCTTGAAATCAGTTTCCAGTCACCGCTGAAATCTTAGAGCAAGCAAAAGTTCTCCTCACCACTAATTAGCATAACGAGGTTGGCTTTCTCCTCGCTTGCAGGAAACCCTCAACTCTACAAGTGACCACCTACATTTTGGCACATTTTCTTAGATAATCTCGAGAGGTACAAGGAGAATACACAAGCACCTGGACGCACTGCCCCAGGGTCAGAAACAACCCCTGTGGGATCAGTCCTCTAGCACCCCGCCACCTTCCGCTGGCTGGTAGCCCCTTTCCACATGCTGACGCACTGCCCAGCCCTGCACCGCTGGCGACCAAAGTACTAGACCAGTCTCAGAAACTTTGACTCAGTTATCAGGACGCTGAGCACCCACACCTGGACGGAGGACTTTCGTGGTCCGGCGGTCAACTCTGAAGCGGGGCATTCCTTGCAGGTAGAGATCTGCCCAGGACGCAGCCCCTCCCTGACTGCAAAACCACAAGCAAGCATCAACAGCAAGAGCGGAGCAAAGTGCCGGGCGGAGGCAGGGGGAGCGCGAGGGCGAACGCGGTCACGAACAGAAGCCTGTGTGGGTAAGAAAACACCCCAACCACACGCCCCCCGGACGCGGGGCTGCGGGGACCTCGAGCCAGGCAGCAGGCAAGGCGCAGCGGCGCAGGCGGCGGCACTGTCAGGGGAGGGCACGGCTGGGGGCGAGCGCCCAAGTCCCCACCCCGCCCCCAGGTGAGGGGCGCCCCGACTCCGCCCGCCCGGGCCGGGAGGAGCGACCAGCAGGCAGAGCTGTGGGGTCCAGGAAGCGACCGCCAGTCCCGGAGCCCCAGTGCCCTCCTCCCCGCAGTCCTCTCGCACCGCGTCCTCGGCCCGGCCCCCACATCGACCCTCCCCCGGCTCAGCCCCGGCGCCAACACCCCCGGCCNCGGGCAGGGCCGGAACAACTCTGCCAGGCGCCCACGTCCCACCCGCCCCTCCGCGCTCTGCGGCCGGGCCCGTCCCGTTCACTCCGCGGCCGCCAGAGCCCTGGGAGGGCGGAGGGAGCAAGGCGGAGTGAGTGGAGAGGAGGGGAGAGGAGGACCGCCCGGCAGGAAGAGGCGAGGGAGGGGGCGGGCCGAGGAGGAGGCGGGTCGGGAGCGCGCGCGTCCGGGCCCCTCAGCGCGGCGTGCGCGCTCCTGAGGGCGGAGGCGCCTTCTCTGCCCACGCGGGGGCGGCGCGCACGCGCGTACACGTCCTTGCCTGGCAGCGGTGGGGCTGGGGGCAGGGGAGCGGAGACCTGATAGAACCCGGGTTGTGAGACTAGGGACCCGGAAAAGGGCGGGAGGCCCTCGCCTTGGGTCGGAACCCTCCGGAGAGGGAACCGCGCCTGTGGGGCCAGCCGGCGCGAGGTCGCTGAGGGGCGTCCCCGAGCCCCGATCCGGGTAGGTGATGGCCCTGCCCAGCGTTTCGCCAGTTCGTAGATAATTCTAAGTTTGGGGCGAGTGCGTTCCTGCTCAGGAACCTGGTTTGTATATCTTCACTCTCGTGCCCAGTAATCCTCAAGGAAGTCACCTTAAAGAATAACTTTTCTCGCCAGTTTCTCTTCTGTGCCTTCAAGGTGTCTAGTGTGCTTGCGAAGCATTCCCTTCCTGGTTCGTTGTGTGGGGCTCGGGAGATGGAAGAGGGAGAGCACCTGCTATGTACGTGTATGCCATGTACCCGCATTCTATTCTTTGTAGTAAATTTGGGAGTAGATATAGTAGAAAGAAAAGAAACCAACTCTTTTTCCTCTACAAGTATTGTATACTGCAAGCGTAGGTATCCTCCTTCCTAGATCCGGCAGCCAGAAACGAACTGTAAATTTTCCTAATGTACATAGCACTTTGTGTCGATCGGTTTGTGGCACCGAATATATTCAACCTTCTCTAGGTAAATCTGTGCAATATTTTATCCCTCTAGAGAATCCTTGAGGACCTGCTTCATTCATTTTTATACCTTCCACAATGCCTAGCATAGTGCCTGACTCATAGGAAGTACTCTATAAATGCAATTGAATGAATAAGTGACTACAGTGCAGCAAGCCTTCAGTGTATATCCAAAGATTTGAGCTCTAGAATGAATTCCTTAGCTTAAAATACACCCCCCCCCCCTTCCACTTCAATTCCCCTGCATTCATTTCCCTAATTAGGTCCAAAAACTACTCTGAGACATATGACAGTTGTCCAAGGGACGGACTCTCTCTCTCTCTCTCTCTCTCTCTCTTTTTAACTTTTCCTGATTTGAATGTCCAGAGATATGGGACATATCAAGAATATTACAACTATTTCGTGTTTCCCCTACCTTCTACGCTCCTTCCCAGAAGGTCCTTTAACCTCTGTATTCCAAGAGTCTACCTAGCTCTGGCCCTGACTCAGTTAATGCTGGAAGTCTGATATTTAATAAAATTAGGGTTAGAACAACTCAAATCATCTATATCTATTAATAAATAAACCAACAAGTACCGATTAATAAATAAGCTGATAAGAAAGTAACAAACATCTACTAAAGTACTTGTAAAGCTATACTGGACACCATGAGGAAGACAACAGATGAAAGACATGGTTTCTACCTTCTGATAGCCTCTCACTGGAGAGAAGCTTTTTGACAAAAAGGGGCAAACTCTGTCCCATGGCCACGTTACACTTCTGATCACCAGGGGTCATTGTGAAAAACTGGACTGTTCTTCACAATAGAACTTAGATAAGAGACAAGTCACAAATGAACCTAGATAAGAGGCCGTGAAGGTGATTCAGTGCTAACCCATCCTCACCACCAAGAAAACAACTTTAAGTACATGCCAAAGAATTAATAACAAAGCATCCTTCACATAATGTGTGCTGCTCACTTCTCTCCCCGCTATGGCTTCCATTGCCATCAGCATATGGCCAGCAGCCCTAGTCCTTGAAATCAAGGCTAAAGCTCTCACTTTGGAAGAGGATATAAAACCTTATAGCATGGCTCATAACATGACAGAAACCTGCAGCCTAAGTCCAGATCTAACACATAAACATGTTTTCTTTGGCCTACATGGTACTTAAACGAACTAGCCAAAATTAAAAGTTAAAAGCTAGATTTCACATACATTCTCTTTTAAAAAAAAAAAATCAAGGATTTGGAAACAACGGACCTACATTTTCACATAGTGACAAATCAACTGGCTACAGGACATGCATTCTTTCCTTCCTCAAAGTCTCTGTATTCCCTATTGTACCTTATCTTACCCACTTTCTCTCATGTGGGCCTACAGTTTCCAATTTAAATTTGATGATATTGGGCACCTGGGTGGCTCAGTCAGTTAAGCATCTGACTCTTGATTTTGGCTCAGGTCACAATCTCAAGGTTCGTCAGTTCAAGCACCGCATGACAACACAGAACCTGCTGGGGATTCTCTCTCTCCGTCTCTTTGCCCTTTCACTCCTCACATGTCTGGGCTAGCATTCTCTGTCTCTCTGTCTGTCTGTCTGTCTCTCTCTCTCTAATTAAATAAACGTTAAAAAATTTTCCAATCTGGTGTTTTATTGCTTACAGCCAAAGTTTAAATTTTCCATGCACGTTACCAAAAAAGGCATCATCTGGTTCCCCTAAAGACACATTTTCAGTGGATCAATAGGTAACAAACTACTTGGTAAAATTGTGAAGGGTCTTGAAAGGAACCATCCCCCAAAACTCCCTGACAAGATTCCTTGATGCCTGAGAATCCATCACTATCCTTTTTAAACTTTAACTTAAATCCTGTGCCCTCTTTAAATCTACTTTCCCTGAGAAGAGGACTTCATGACTCTAATTAGTAATCTTGCATAAATGAGTTTATCATATAGTTTTTGAGTGGTTTTTTACTAGTGGGAAGATTAATAAAGAGACACCAAGAACCTGAGAGATCAAAGGTGCCATAGAGGAGACTATAGATACAGAAGACAAACTTTTATGCCTGTTTTATGTAGGGCTGAAACTCAGAGTAATTCAGGCAAATCATACTAAGCTCAGATGATAAAGCAAACCTATATTAAAATCACACTTTTAAGATTAAATAAGAACAAAATCACGGGCACCTGGGTGGCTTAATCAATTAAATGTTCAGCTTTTGATTTTGACTCAGGTCATGATCTATCGGTTCATGGGTTTGAGCTTCGCGTCAGGCTATGTGCTGGTGGTACAGAGCCTGCTTAGGATTCTCTCTCTCTCTCAAAAATAAATAAACATTTTTTTAAAAAGAACAAAATCAATGTATATGTAGGGATCAGAAAATTTTCTCAGCAGTAGAGGAGGTAGACAGAGCCAGAAATGTCTCTCTGAAAAAGAAGAAATGTACAGCTTTTGTAATTTGATAAGAAATAGAAAAGATACATGCCAAAAACCGTTTTTCCCATACCTTGTGGCAAATATTAAACATCCATCTCACCATCAGAGTCCTCTACTTTGACCTAGGCCAGTGATTCTCTTTAACATATAACAAAATCACTCTGGGAGCTTATTAGACAATGCAGACCTCTATGTTCAACCCCTAAGAAATTCAGGGGACCCAAGACTTATTTTATTTTAACTTTTTATTACAAAAATGTTTAAGGACATAAAAAGTAGAGAGAATAGTATCAGTCTTCAGGTTCCACTCAGCTTGAAAAATGATCGACATGTGACCAATCTCCTCTTCCTCACCCCTCATGTGGATTTCACCCAATAATACTTAACTACATAGTTCTAAAAGATAAGTATTACTATTTTTTAAAAAAAAATTTTTAATGTTTTTTATTTTATTTCTAGGAGAGAGAGAGAGACAGCGTGAGCACGGGAGGGTCAGAGAGAGAGAGAGAGAGAGACAGCGTGAGCAGGGGAGGGTCAGAGAGAGAGGGAGTCACAGACTCTGAAACAGGCTCCAGGCTCTGAGCTGGCAGTCAGCACAGAGCCCGACGCGGGGCCCGAACCCACGAACCGCGAGATCATGACCTAAGCGGAAGTCGGACGCTTAACCGACTAAGCCACCCAGGCGCCCCAAGTATTACTATTTTTTTTATAATCAAGAAAACCCAGAATGTGGGAAGCTCTAAAGGAGGACCAACTACCAAATTCCTTCAACAAAAAACTTACATAAACAAAAACAGGAAGAAGGATGTCTTGAACTTGCTTGAGATATAAGTGGCATGCAATAGACTACAATGTATGTATGTATGTATTTATTTCCAATATTGTTTACATACTGTATTATATTAGTTTCAGGTATACAATATAGTGATTTAACAATTCCGTATATCACCATTGCTCATCACCACAAGTGTACTCCTTAATCCCCATCACCTGTTTAACGCCTTCCCCCTGGTAACCATCAGTTTGTTCTCTATAGTTAAGAATCTGTTTCTTGGTGTGCCTTTCTCTTTTTCCTTTGTTCATTTGTTTTGGTTCTTAAATTACACATCTGAGTGAAATCAAATGGTATTTTTCTTTCTCTGACATATTTCGCTTAGCATTATATCCTCTAGCTCTACCCATGTCATTGCAAATAGCAACATTTATTTTTTATGGCTGAGTAATATTTCATTGTATGTATATACCACATCTTCTTTTTTCATTCATCTATTTATTAATAGAGACTTGGGCTGCCCTCATAATTTGGCTATTGTAAATAATGCTGGTGTAAACATAGGGATGCATGTATCCCTTTGAATTAGTTTTTGTATTTTGGGGATAAAGACCCAGTAGTGCAATTCCCAGTAGTGCAACTACTGGATTATACAGTAGTTCTATATTTAACTTTTTTAAGAACCTCCATACTGTTTTCCACAGTGGCTGCACTAATTTGCATTCCCACCAGCAGTGTAAAAGGGTTCCCCTTTCTCTGTATCCTCCCCAATAACTGTTGTTTCCTGTGTTGTTAATTTTGGCCATTTTGACAGGTGTGAGGTGATATCTCATCATAGTTTTGATTTGCATTTCCCAAATGATGAGTGACATTGAGCATCTTTTCTTGTGTCTCTTGGACATCTGTACATATTCTTTGGAGAAATGTCTTCCCCTCATGGTTAAATTGGATTACTGGTTTTTGTGTTTTGAGTTCTATAAGTTCTTCATACATTTTGAATACTAACCCTTTATTGTATATGTTATCTGCAAATATCTTCTCCCATTGAATAGGTTGCCCTTCGGTTTGTTCACAATTTCCTTCACCGTGCAGAAACTTTTTATGCTGATGTAGTCCCAATAGTTTACTTTTGCTCTTATTTCCCTTGCCTCAAGAGACATATCTAGAAACATATTGCTATGGCTGATGTCAGAGACATTACTGCCTGTCTCTTCTGGGGGTTTTATGGTTTAAAGTCTCACAGTTAGGTCTTTAATCCACGCTGAGTTTACTTTTGTGTACGATGTGAAAAAGCGGTCCAGTTTTATTCTTTTGAGTGTTATCTGACCAGTTTCTACACATATTTAAAGCATTCAATTTGACAAGTTTTGAGATATGTATACACCTATGAAATCATCACCACAGTCAAAATAGTGAACATATCCATTAACCAAAAAAGTTTCCTTGGGCCTCTTTGTAATTTCTCTCTCTCCCATCCTCATGTAACCACTGATCTCCATCACTATAGATTAGTTTGCATTTTTTAGAGTTTTCTCTAAATGGAATCGTATAATATGCATGGTGTTTTGTGTTGCTTCTTTCCCCTGGCATACTTATTTTGAGATTCATCCACGTTGTTGCATGTATCAGCAGTCATTGCTTTTTAGTCTCTCAGTCTCAGAGCATGTTCCCTATTCCTATTGGGCTTCAGCATGTACTTGGCTTCAGCTTGAACCTGGGAATTTCCCGTCTTGCTTCTAAATTTTTTTTAATGGTTATTTACTTTTGAAAGAGAGACAGACAGGGGTGCCTGCATGGCTCAGTCGGTTGAGTGTCCGAGTTTGGCTCAGGTCATTATCTCACAGTTCGTGGGTTCGAGCCCCATGTCGGGCTCTGTGCTGACAGTCAGCTCAGAGCCTGCAGCCTGCTTCAGATTCTGTATTTCCCTCTCTCTCTGACCTCCCCCTGCTCACGCTGCCTCTCTCTGCCTCTCCCCCTCTCTCTCTCTCACAGAAATAAATAAAACATTTTTAAAAAATGAAAGAAAAGGAAAGAAAGAAAGAAAGAAAGAAAGAAAGAAAGAAAGAAAGAAAAAGGAAGAAAGGAAGAAAGGAAGAAAGGAAGAAAGAAAGAAAGAGTGAGTGCGGGAGGGGAAGAGAGAAGGGGAGAAAGAATTCCTCAAATTTTTAGGTTATTATCTAACATTCTAGATTGGATTACTTTTTCTTAATAATGTAAAAAATGGTTAAAAAGTAACTTCTTGTAAAGAAACTATTGAAAAGGAACTCTATGTTTTAATAAGGAAAGAAACTGCATAGTCAACTAGGGAGCCTGCCTCTGTGTTGATGTTGTATCAGCCATTTTAGCAGAGTTCTTGTTCCTGATGCATTCTCTACAACAGGCACACAAACATAGCTTTGGCAGTGACTCCAAGTTCCCTTGAATTACTTGCCACAGGCCTAGAATTTAGATTTTGGCCATATTAGGAATGTTCCTTAAATACATATGTTTTGCAAAATACAAATACTTTCATGGTAAAGGGAGGAAAATGACCACTTTCCTCTTCTGAGTCAAGAGAAAAACCACACCCTCTCTACCACCTCCCACCCCTACCCCCCAACACATATTTTAGTCCCTTTTCCCTTTGCCACATACAAAATAAGCTAAACTTTGAAAGGAAAAAAAAAAGATTTGTATCTAAGTTCTATTAGAGTCTACCTACTACCTAACCAAAAAGTAATGGAAAATTATTAAATGATAAACTGTTGCTTTAGAATGTATTGAAAGATCCCTAATGCTTTCTCTAGCATTTCTCCAATTTCAGAAACATTTTTACTACTCTTTAATTCTTTGATTTAATGACAATCACAACCTCTTGTGGAAGATCATTAATTTATAATGTTTATACCTACATGCATCAATGCTAATAATTTCAAACTTTATACCAAAATCCAGGTTTTTGGATTTTTTTTTTTTTTTGAGACAGGGAGAGACAGAACATGAGTGAGGGAGGGTCAGAGAGAGGGATGCACAGAATCTGAAACAGGCTCCAGGCTCCGAGCTGCCTGCACAGAGCCCTATGTGGGGCTCAAACTCACAAACCGGAGATCATGACCTGAGCCGAAGTCGGACGCTTAACCGACTGAGCCACCCAGGTGCCCCGATTTTTGGATTATGTTTAACAAAAAGTTATGTCCTATGATTATATTCCTAATATCTTAGTTCATAAGGTAGATAGCTTGTAAATGGATGTCAATTGTGTTATTTTCTATGCTTTTTGGTATATTATAAATTGCATAATAATTTTTCATTTAATTTCACATCATTTTCTGCCTTATTTGGATACATAACCTTCAATCTCTTTTATGAAATTAATATCTTTCTCTGCTGTACTCCCACAACAGCTCATAAATATTTTCTTACAGCACCTGTAACCCATACATTTAAATTTTTTTATGCCTATCTCCACTAGATTTTAGATCTTTGAGGACTAAAATCTTGTCTTTTCCTTCCCCTGGTACCTAGACATCCAGTGCTTATGATATGAGTAATAGCACAAATGAACACATTCCCAAATTTGTTTTAGAAATTATTGAGATGCTTCTCTTCTCAATAAAACAGAGAGCTTAAATAATATAAGTTACGAAGTATCCTACTAATTGCAACTTTGGTTGCAAGTGACAAAATGTTTTCTTCATAGAGAAAGCAAGCATTTAAAGGAAGTCATATCTACAGTACATGTAAGGATCTTTATCAGTAATTCTAATTTGTTAGAAATCAAAGTTTGACCTAGCCATTTTTTTTTTTAGTTTTTTTTCTTTTCTTTTTCTTTCTTTTTTTTTTTTTAATAGTTTATTGTCAAATTAGTTTCCACATAACACTCAGTGCTCATCCCCACAAGTGTCCTCCTCCATACCCATCCCCCCCTCCCCCCACATCCATCAGTCCTCAGTTTTTGTCAGCATTCAAGAGTCTCTCATGGTTTGCTTCTCTCCCTTTCCCCCACCATTTTCTTAAAAGAAATGTATTTAAGTTTCTCTGCCAGTGACTCCTGACTGCTTGCTGCAGCATCCATTTTTTCATTCCACCTTAGTAACAAAACCCCAAATTTATTCAAGACTAGAATGGTTAAAATGGTTAAAAGACTACAATTCCTGACCTCCCTTGCAGCCGTGTATTCTGAAAAAAAGAAATGAGACATTTCCTTCAAAGATGAGAAATGGGCTCTTCTCTCCTCCCTCCTGCTACCTGGAACATAGATATGATGGTAAATGTAGCAACCATCATGAAACAGAGTATAAGAGCACACCATAGAAATGGTGGGGTGATGAACTGAAAGGACTTAGGTCCTTTATTACATATATTATAATAAATAATATATATATATATTAATATAATATATAATAACAAATAATATTATTTGTTATTTTTGGATTTATTCACTGCAGTTGGATCTAACTAGTGTTCTTACCCTTAAACCTTAGTTTACATTCATACTCCTTAGTGGATTCCCATGATTTTAGAAGAGAGAATTAAAGTAGTTTCATAATAATGCAATTCCTTTTAAAATTGATATTGTTTATTTGGATCTAGGATGGCTGATACAGAAGGCTTGGATGAGAACTTCAGCAATGTTCTTTTTTTGTTAAACGTTTATTTTTGAGAAAGAGAGAGAGAGAGAGAGAGAGAGAGAGAGAGCTTGAGGGGGGAGGGGCAGAGAGAGAGAGAGGGAGACACAGAATCTGAAACAGGCTCCAGTATCTGAGCTATCACCACAGAGTCTGAATTGGGACTTGAACCCACAAGCTGTGAGATCATGACCTGAGCCAAAGTCAGACACTGAACCAACTGAGCCACCCAAGTGCCCCAACAATTATTTTCTTAATAACATGGCTAAAAGGTATATTTTATACTTGTTTTTTAAGTAATCTCTACACCTAATATGAGGCTCGAACTTACAACTCCAAGGTCAACAGTCTTCATGCGCTACCAACTGAGCCAGCCAGGCACCCCTAAAAGGTGTATTTTAAATATATTTTGGTTTGGTAATCTCACTGAAAGTACCCTGCATTTTTTTCCCTACTTTGGGAAAACTAAGTTTTTTCCATTCAAATTTTACATTTATTTATTCCACTGAGCTTTTTTTCTAAACTTCTTTATTTCAGGATTCTGCTGTAGTAATTGGTGAATGAAACTAATACCAAAATTATAAAATTTTTATTTTATAAATTTGGACTTGCAATGCATGTTTCCTCCTAAGGCTTGTTCCTGCAAGTTCTGAAAGGTTTCCGCTAACTGTACAGTGGAAAATCTGTGTATATGTTACCTTGGGGTAATGTGATTTGTGAGATATAGTCAAAACATAACTGTTCTCTTGAAATGAATTCAGGGGTGAGTTTCTACCCCCCGACCACCAAGATGAGAATTCCAGCAAGTTTCATGACTTTTCTGCTCCCTTATCTTATAATCACTTTAAGGCACAAAATCGAGCCTGTTTGACATTTAGAAAGGAAAGTCTAGAGAAAAGGAATGTGGTCAGCCCTCTCTCTCTTTCTTATTTACTTTCTTCACTATGCAGTTACTGTGACGGAATCCCTGGGTTGCTGTGCAGAGAGGGAACAGGGAAAAGGGAGCAGAAAGGTCTTACTTGGCTGGTACTACAGTGAGATGACTTTGTACTTGATGGGATTGGCAGATGTTTAAAACGGATTCTTTGTCTTGTGGGAACCACTGTGAGTTCCTCAGAGACTCATGCTTGGTCAGTCAAGCTCTAACTCCTGCAACAGCATCTGGACATATATTCTATTACTCTTGGGGCTACTCCTTCCTTAGCTGCGGGCTTTTTTGGATATCCACACCATACAGTTCATTCTGTTTGAGCCCAATTGACCTATCAGGCAATTCTCTTGGGTAAGAGTCAAAAAGGTCTCTGGGGAAACCTGGGTGGCTCAGTCGGTTAAGCACCCACCTCTTGGTTTCGGCTCAGCTCATGATCTTGCAGATCATGAGTTCAAGCCCCAAATCAGATTCTGCACTGACAGTGTGGAGCCTGCTTGGGATTCTCTCTCTCTCTTTCTCTTTGCCCTTCCCCTGCTCATGCTCTCTCTCTATCAAAATAAATAAATAAACTTAAATTAAAAAAAAAAAAAAGGATCTCTAGATTGGCTCTTTCTCCCCTATGTGGCCCACATCTGGTCTGTGGAAAGCTTTTTGCATCATTTGTCCTGACAAATACTGAGAGTGCTCACTGATCTCAATGCAACTGGGCATATGTTCTCCAATAACAAAGAGCTTGCCAAGCCATCACTTTCTGGCCCTCTAGATTTTCCTAGGAGGGGAGTCAGATATCAGTCCTTTATACACCATCCTTCCCACCATAGTTCTCTGAATAATCCTATAAGAATCCTCACTCACTAGGCCAGAGGTAAAAGGGCAAGCACCCCCCCCTTCCCCCTTCTCTACCTTAGTGAGAGGGATGCAGGATGGACAACATTGCTTTCCCCAAAGAATACCACTTCACAAATGTAATCTCACTTTCCACTGACTGACTTTTGTGGTTTTTAAGAACCATCTAACCAGTGGAAATTTGTTTTGAAATTTCTGCTAGGTTGTCTGGTACTTTACTCTGAAAAATTCCACCTGTTGTATTGGAATGCTACTTTCAAAATTTTCTATACAACTTCCTGTTACATTTCTTACAGCTTCAGGATGCAAATAGCCAGGCTTTTCAGAGACATGTTTAACTAAGAAAGAACTACCAGTTGTCTAATAAATTATGCCTTAAAAAATAAAATCCTTGGGGCGCCTGGGTGGCTTAGTCGGTTGAGCGTCCGACTTTCGCTTAGGTNTAACAGGAATAAAAAACGATTTTTAAAATTAATGCAAAGTAAAAGTTAGTATTTTTCTCTCTAAGCAATCATTTTATCTTTTATCTATTTTCTCTTTTATCCATCATTTATTTGAACTCCTACATCCTCTTCCCACTCCACCAAGAATACTTTCAGACCTAAGAAACTTTCCTTTAACAAACCCTGAATTCTTCATCTCAGAGTTTAAAAATCGTTTGGAATACATATTTGGCTGCCCTCTTTAAAGTCAAACACATCTTGGGTGCCTGGGTGGCTCAGTCGTTGAGCGTCTGACTTCTGCTCATTTCATGATCTCTCCACTCATAAGTTTGAGCCTGACGTCAGGTACTAACAACTCAGACCCTGGAAACTGCTTTGGATTCTGTGTCTCCCTCTCTCTCTCTGCCCCTCCCCCACTCAATCAATCTCTCTCTCTCTCTCTTTCTCTCTCTCTCTCTCTCTCTCTCTCCTCTCTCTCACCCTCTCCCCCTTCTCAAAAATAAAGAAACATTTAAAAATGGTTTAAAAGGGGGAGCCTGGGTGGCTCAGTCAGTTAAGCGTCCAACTTCGGCTCAGGTCATGATCTCACAGTTTTTGGGTTTGTGCCCCACGTAGGGCTCTGTGCTAACAGCCAGCTCAGAGCCTGGAGCCTGTTTCAGATTCTATGTCTCTCTCTCTCTCTCTCTGACCCTCCCCTGTTCATGCTGTCTCTCTTTCTCTGAGAAATAAATAAAATATTTTTAAAATTTTTTTTAAAAATAGTAAACATTTCCATTTATTCATTAAACAAATATTTATGGAGTACTTCTTAACTAGAAGGCATTATTCTAGGTGCTTAAATATAACAATAAACATGAAACAGAAGTCCAGGATAAATTGTAGATACTTGCAGAAAACACCAGCAGTTAAAAAAAAAAATGACAGTATAATATAATGTCAGATGCTGATAAATGAAATCAAGAAAAATAAAACTGTTAAATCACTACACTGTACACTTGAAACCAATATAACACTGTATGTTAACTAATTGAGATTAAAAAAAACTTAAAAAATAAAAAAAATTTAAATAAAACATCGTAAAGGAATAGGAAGTGCCATTTTAGGTAAGGCAGTCAAGAAAGGCCTTTGTGAGGAAATATTAGAAAATCTATAATGTTAGGGTCAGTTAATACAAATGGCGTGAGGTGGCAGGATCCTTGGTGTTCTCTAAGAACAGAAAAAGAAGCCAGTCTGATTGGGGCCAGTGATTTAAAGGAAAATGACAGGAAATGAGATTGGGAGAGTGGTGAGGGGAAGCTAGTGGCCAAGATGATAGAGGGCCTGTGTAGACCATGACCGACTCTTAGTATGTACAAATTAGATTTCATTCTATGTTGATGGAAAGCCATTTTGAGTAGAGGAGTGACAAGATTGGTTCATGCTTTAAAAAGATCGATCTGGGGGCACTGTGGTGGCTCAGTTGGTTAAACATCGATTCTTGATTTCAGCTCAGGGCACAATCTCAGGGTAGTGAGATCAAGCCCTGCATCAGTTTCCACACTGAGTATGGAGCCTGCCTGGGATTCTCTCTCTCCCTCTCTCTCCCCTAGCCCCACTTGCACATGGGTGTAGGCACTTGCTCACTCTTGTTCTCCCAAAATAAATAAATAAACATTTTTTTAAAAACGTTTTAAAAGATCAATCTGGCTGTAGAGTTGAGAACTAACTACGGAGAAACAAGAATAGAAACATGGAAACCATTTAGAAAAGTAGTTTGGGAAGCACATTGGTGGCTCAGTCAGTTGAGACCCACTCTTGATTTAGGCTTAGGTCACCATATCACAGTTCATGAGTTTGAGCCCCACATCAGATTCAGGAGTCTCTCTCTTTCCCCCTCTCTCCTGGGATTCTCTCTCACCCTTTCTGTCTTTAAATAAGCTTTAAAAAAAAGAAAAGTAGTTTAGAAGACCAGATAAAAGATGACAGTAGTTTGAAATAGAGAGGTATTGGGAGAGGTGGGAAGAGGTAACTGGATTCTGGACATATTTTGGAGACAGACCACAAGGTTTGCTGATGACTTGAGAGTTAAAAAACAGTCAGGACTGATTTTAAAAGTTTGACTCAAGCAACTAGATAAATGGTGGGAACATTGAGGAAGGGACAAATGGGATTGGAAGACTGTATATAATCTAAGTTCGATTTTACATTTTAAGTTTGACAACAACTAGCCATCCATATGAAGAAATCAACCTTAAAATTAGCTGTATGATCTTAAGTACAAGCTAGAGAGAGAGATTTGACACTCATCAACATATTGTTTTCTTTAAAACAATTTTGAACTTACAGGAAAGTTGCAAGTACAGCACAATTTGTCTCCTTAGTCATTAGAGTCAATGTTGACTTAATACTGACACATTGAGAATGCTGCCCCAATACCCCATCACTCCCAGATACTTTAGTGTGTTCTTTCTACAAATAGGGGTATTTTCCAGCATAACCACAATAAAACCATTGAAATCCAGAAATTAACGTGGCCATATTACCACCATCTAATCCTAATTACCTTTATATTAAAAGGATTCAGTTCAGAAACATTTCTTTAGTCTTTTTCATTCTGGAACAATTTCTTAGTCTTACCTTGATTTTCATGACCTTGCTACTCTTCAAGATTACAGGGAAGGGAAAGGAAATGAATGAAAGGAAAGGGAAAGAGAAAGTCTTATGTGTGGTTTGCAAAGCCGTGAAACTGGCTGAGATCTCCTAGGGAATAAGGACAAATAAATGAGAACTGATCCTTGGGGAACCCCAACTTTGACATTTATTTGTCAAAGAAATGAGGAGGAACCATCAGAGTAGACTGTGAAGAAGGAGTCAAAGAGATAGGGGAAAACCAGGAGAAGGAAGTTTCTTGGAAGCCAACATGGTATGTATTCCGAGAAGATCAACTGTGTTAAATACTACTGAGAGGTAAATGATGAAGGTTGAGAACTCAGCAGTGAATTTAATGATATGAAGGGCAATTGTAGACTTTATGAGAGTATTAGCAGTGGAATGATGAGGGCAAAAAGCCTTACTGCAGTGAATTCAAGACAGAATGAAAGATGATTACATGGGAACAGCACATTTATAAAATTTTCTTTTGAGTTTAATCCTGTAAAGAGGATTAAAGAAATGAGGCAGTGGCTAAAGAGGGATGAGAGATCAAGAGAGGGTTTCTTTTATTAAATTAGAGACATTAAATATATATCTGTGTTAATAAATATGATCCCAACAAAAGAGGAAAATTGATACAGGAAAGAGGATAATTTTAGAGGTGAAGTTCTTTTCTTTTTTTTTTTTAATGTTTATGTATTTATTTTGAGAGAGAGCACGTGCAAGCCCAGGAGAGGCTTGAGAGAGAGGAAGAGATAATCCCAAACAAGCTCCAAGCTGTCAGAGCAGAGCCCTCAGGGCTCAATCTCATCAACTGTGAGATCATGTCTTGAATCAAAATCCAGAATCCAACACTTACCCAACTAAGTCACCCAGGTGCCCCTAGAAGTGAAGTTCTTGAATGGGCAAAAGGGGATAGAACTCAGAGCACCACAGAAGGCATTGGATTCAGATGGCAACAGAAACAGTTCGGCCTTTATAACAGGAGGATAGTTTAGATACAGGGAGTGGGTAGAATTAGTGGTGAGAAGTTGTGAAAGTTCTCTTCTGACTGCTTTTCATAAGAAAAGTCATAAGTCATCAGCTAAGATGGAGAAGAGAAGAATAGCATAATCGGGAAGGATGGGAGAGTCAAATGACTAGGGAAATAGAAAAAAAAATGGCTGGATAACATTGAGAACCCACTTGAAACGTGAGGTCACAATTTTAAAGTGAGTCCTGTCAGCATGATATTTTTTTTTCCTCTCCAGTTGATTAGATTGAGTAGGTAGGAGGGATCCCTGGGTGGCTCAGTCAATTAAGTTTCCAGTTTCAGCTCAGGTCATGATCTCAGGGTTGGTGAGTTCAAGCCCCACTGTCAGCACACAGCCTGCTTCCAATCTCTGTGTCTCTCTGCCCATCCCCCACTGGTTCTCTTTCTCTTTCTCTCCTCCTCTCTCTCTTTCTCTCAAAATAAATAAACTCAAAAAAAAAATTAAAAATAAGATTGAGTAGGTAGGAAGTTGTATTACACTAGGAGTTTTGCTAAGCAAGTACTAATGGAGAGAAGGGTGAGGATGTTGAGGGCATGAGGTATGACTGCTCACAGTACAAATCATCTCGTGAAAGTTTGTAACATAGTATCCACATAATGTTTAAAATGCATTTTAATAAAAAAATAACTATAAAGTAGTTTCATCATAGTAATGTGTGGGCATATATATAATATATAAATATATGAATAAAATATTATATTTTTAATGTTTATTTAATTTTGAAGGAGAGAGAGAGAGAGAGATAGCAGAGGAGAGGCAGAGAGAGAGGGAGATATAGAATCTGAAGCAAGCTCCAGGCTCTGAGCTGCCAGCACAGAGCCCAGTGTGAGGCTCAAATTCATGAACTGCAAGATCATGACCTGAGAGAAAGTCAGACGCCTAAGCTATTGATCCACCGAAGCACCCCTAAAATATCTTCTTAACTATGCCAATCACATTGGGAGACAATATCATTCATGTGTACAGGAATTACAAATAATAAATTCGGAAATCGATATCATTGTCATCGTCAACGTTGTCACTATACAACTATGGGCTCTATAGTAAATGGCTCAGAACTGAACACAGTTTAAGAAACACTGAGCTAAATATTTCCCTTTGGATCTAGGAGGCAATTTACTTAAATGTTTTGGTCCACTTCACCTCTGTTTTGTCCTGAGGCACCAAGAGTTCAAACAGCTATTAGTCAGTAGTTTTATTATCTCATTCCAAAGATAGTGTAACTAAGTCAATAAAGAAATCCATTGGTATTATGTGAGAATAATTACATGTCTATGACACCTGGCTCCACTTTTGATATCCAGATGTCCCTCAGGCCTCAGTCCCTTTCAGGCAAGATCTCTGTATGTATATTTATTGGCTCCCTCACAATTAATTGAACAACTGTCTTGTGTCACCTCAGTTGGGGAGGGGAGGACGTAAAAATTAACATCCTATGCTTTCTACCCTCAACAACGGTATTTTCTCAATAATAAGCCAGATGACACACGCACACAAAGAATTCTATAAAGCAGTTTATATTGTGTTATATTGTTGATACCAATCGAATGCTCTAGTTATACAGATTGTTCAGAACAAAGAAAGCATTAGGGAAGACATGGTGTTTGAAGGGGATTTGAAGGAAGACAGAATTTCGAAAGGGAGAGAATAGAAAAAGAAAGCATTCTGGGCAGAAGGAGCAGCATGAGCAAAACTATGGGAGGTAAGGAGGAAAAAATGGGTGGAAAGAATAACATTTGATGGCAAGACCAAAAATCCACTTGATAAAGTTTAAATCAAGTAGGATCTATTTTAAAAGAATTTCTCACAGATTCAAGAATGGGCAGGAAGTTTATCTGGGCCCCACAAATGTGTGGAAGCAGAACCTGGAAAGTTAAGAGCCAAGGTTAATCTTTCCTTCATTTCTATTTTTCATTGTCTACTACTTTCTCTCTCTCTCTCTCTCTCTCTCTCTCTCTCATCAGTCTGGGGCCTCCAAGAAGTCAATGCCAAGATATGCACATAGAATTTAAAAAAGCAACAAACACCTATCTCCTAGCACTGGTTCTCAACAATATATCGAAGTCTCTGCAATCCATTTCCAATTTCCTGGAATGGAGAATTTGAATGGCACAATTTGGGTCAAGTATCCACCCAGCTATTGCTTGGGAGTATGAGATTATGTAGTACTAACATGGAAAGTAGGCCTACTATACAGAAGGGGCTGAGGATAATGTGTAGTTTGTTAAGAAGGAGGCTAGGCAGAGGGATAGAGACATCTCTGTTTTCAAAAATACTCTAGTGGGAATACAAAGATCTAGGTTTAAATCACAAATCTAAAATTATTAACTATGTGATTTTCTTAGCTAATAGTTCCTCCCTGTACTTGTTGCTACCTCAACTGTTAAAGGAGGATTAACCATGCTTTACAAGAATTAAGTAATTTAATAAATATAATAAATATGAAAATACCCTGTAAATTGTAGAGCCTTATATAAAACCAAAGGGCAAAAGGATTAAAGAAAGAACAAGTAGTCCAGATTTGATAAATCAGGGTTGTTGTTTATTTTTTAATAGTTTAATTCTTTAATACATGCTGTACTTGAGCAAAGAATATGGAGTCAGAGAATCTGTTAGGAAGCTGTACAAATCATCAGTTTGTAAGGGCATGGTATCAGTTCATTGCAGAAATGGAAGGCAGTTGGGGTAACTGTACAATGGTAATAGTAGGAATAGAATTAGGATAGAAGAGTATTAGCATGAAGACAGTAATGGAATTAAGTAAGAAAGTGGATGTGAAAATAATTTTGAAAATTTATACAATATGACCCATCCCATGCAAATTAACTCCTTCAGACTCTGTAGAAGTTTATGAAAAAGGAAACAGACTGGATTTCTTTCAGAAATACTCTTCTGGAAAAAGAACTGAGCTCCTTGCAAGGGAAACTCATCTGAAGAAAAGAAGATTTTTTAAAAATGTTAAATGATACTTCTGAGCCAGCATTAGCCTCTAGGAACAGGGGGATTTTTTTCATGAGAAATATAGGTAGATGCCCAAGTATGATAATTTTGACTGGTACCAAAAGACTATCTTACCCCACAACATAGTCCACTGGTCATGCTGTGGTGGCTAATGCTTACTATTTTGAATTAAAGACATTGAAGGTTGCCACTAAATATATACATCACCTTGGAATAAGTAGCTTGTTATAAGATACAAGCAGAGGAGTCCACTAATAGGGAGATTTTTGTAGGGACACAAAGCTTGTTGGAAAAAAAATATCATCTTAAAACTAATCAATTCACCAGAGTATCTGTCCTATCACCTAGAATGACGAAAAGGAAAAGCCATGTGGGCAGGATAGTTTTGGTGCAGAGGCAAGAGACAAATGGCCTCAAGCTGAGATGGACAACTCCCAAGAATTGTTGTACTGTCGTGACTCATCTCCCATCGTTCAGCCCTGGCTGCCTTGTGTCATCTGAAGCAGAACATTGGGAAATACTCCAAGAGGATTGCCCCTTGCATTTTAGGTTCTTCTAACAGTAGAGGGAATTAGAAAGATAGAGTTGTTATGTACTGAAATAGGGAGATTTTCAGGACTAGGTTTGAGATAAAACGAATGAGGTTTGAAGAATCAGGAATTAAGTTTTGGATGCATCATTTCAGATGCTTATTAAATAACCAAATATCTAAGATAGCTAGATGGATAGACAGACAGGAAGATAGATAAAACTGTATATAGGTGAAGTTATATTTATGAGATTAGAATTCAATCAGGTGAGAAGCCTGAGCCAGAGATAGAAATTTGGGATTGCCAGTATATAGGGATGATATTTACAACTAGAAGAATGAGGGGGCACCTGGCTGGCTCAGTTGGAAGATCATTCAACTCTTGATCTTGGGTTCGTGAGTTCAACCCCAACATTGGATATAGAAATTACCAGAAATGAATAAATAAATAAACTTTAAAAAAACAACAACAACAAAAACATGAGAATGAGATCACCAAGGCAAGAAATGGAGACATAGAAAAGGAACACGCCTAAAGCCCTGGAACATTTCAACAACTGGAGGCTGAGGAGAAGAGGATGAACTCTCAGAAGAAACTCAGATAAGTGGTTTGTGAAATAGCAGGGAAATCAGGTAACATGTAGAGGGAGCCAGAGCAAGACAGTGTTTCAAGGAGATAGGAATTATCAGCTGGTACTGAATGCTGCTGATAGGGTCAAGAAGATAAAAAGTCAGGATTCCAATACCAGTCCCAAGTTTCAAGAAAATGAAGGTAACAAAGACTTGTTGTTGGCTTTTAAAGTCACAACAATAGAGATGATGGTTTCTAGATGAATATATGGCACAGTCTTCAAGGAGATCATAATCAGACCATTCGTTGAGTTTGCTACAGTTTCAAAATAGTCACATTTACTGAGGGCCTTTTATGAAGAAGACCCTGTGCTCATTGTTGGGGAAACAAAGATGAATAAGGTATGGGTCCTGATTTGAAAAACAACCATTGTTACTATATTCTGAATATGTAACTAGGTGTCTAGCACCATATAAGTCACTTTACACATACTATCTCATTTAATACCAACAGCCAGGTATTTTTAGAATCATTTTTTAAAATGAGGAAACTGAGGCACAGATAGTTTAAATGATTTGACCAAGTCACTTAGGCACTAGTAGTAAGAGTAGGAACCAGGTGTGTGTATGTATGTGTATGTTTGTGTGACTTAAAATAGCCATTTATTTAACTCATTATTTTATGGGTCAGCAGTTGAGGTTGAGCTTACCTGCGAAGCTCCTTTGGTCCAGTTGGACTCATTCATGTGTTTGCAGTCAATAGTCAGCTGGGGAGTGAGGGTGACTAAAGCCACATGTCTCTCATCCTCCCGCAGAGCAGCCTGAGCTCAGCCTCATGGACTCTGTGTTGTAAGAGTAAAAGTGAGAGCATGCAAGATCTGGGCTAAAAACTGGCACACAATGTCACTTCTACCACATTATGTTAGCCAAAGTGAGTCACAAGGCCCATATTCAAGGTGTGGAGAAATTGCTCAGAGAATATGTCCACAACATCTTGCATTTAGCTGGTGTTCAGTAAATGCTTCTCAAACAAATGAAAACTTTTTTTTCTTTTTAAAAAAGTTTATTTATTTTGAGAGAGAGCACAAGCTATAAACTCTAAATCTGAAAGTATACAGTCTCCATTCAGTGCAATCAACTAGTACATGTTATTCCTCACCTACTGGGGACCAAGAACCTTTAAACCATCCTTTCTCAACTTTGGCTTCAGAATAGCAACTGAGGAGCTTTGCACAGTGGCCGTATCATAGCCAATGAGATTTATCCGAGGTGCGATTATTGCTAATAGAATAGCAATGAGGGACCAGGAAGGCGGGGCAAACAGCAGTCCCACTGAAGGTCACAGTGGAGAAGCTCACCTGGCCCCAAAAAAAGCTCCTCTAGAAAGATCCAGAGCATGAGCAGAGGCCCAGGCCAGATACCCAGTCACCTGAATTGAAAGCCATGTGTTCTTCACTTATGGGTGAAGAGACTTTTAAGGGTATGAAAACAGTCTTCTTTGACTCTTTTCCCCCAAATTTAACAGCTTTATTAAGATTTAAATGATGTAGAATGAATTGTGCATATTTCAATTATACAATTTGATACATCTTCTATGTATATACCTGTGAAACTACTGCCACAATCAAAATAATGAACTTGTCCATTGCCCAAGTTTTCTCATGCCCCTTTGTAGTCACTCCCTACTGTCTCTCCCTGCCCCAGCAAACCACTGATTTGCTTTCTATCACTATAGACTAGTTTGCATTTTATAGAATTTTATTTAAATAAAATCACACATCCTTTTTTTGTCTGGCTTCTTTCATCTGGCATACTTATTTTGAGATTCATCTATGTTGTGTGTATCGATACTATACTTCTTTTCATTGCTCAGTAATTATCCATTGAATGGGTATATCATGAATTTATTCATGCACCTAGTGATGGGCTTTTTGGGCTATGGGAGTCAAATTTTTAAAACTCAGTTTTGTTTTACTTGAAAGTCTGTGATTTTATCTACAATGTAGTATGTACACTTTGTTATGGACTGAATTATCCCCCCCCCCAC
>NW_027529934.1:17412317-17456181 GCF_008692635.1 Crocuta crocuta
CCCCCCTCCCCCAATGCTTATGTTGAAACTCTAATCTTCAATAAGACTTTATTTGGAGACAGGGCCTTTGAGGAGGTAACTAGGATTAAATGAGATCATAAATGTGGGGCCTTAATCCAAGGAATTAATGTCCTAATAGGAAGAGGAAGAGGGGCACCTTGGTGGTTCAGTCAGTTAAGCGTCTGACTCTTGATCTCAGCTGAAGTCTTGATCTCAAGGTCATGAGTTCAAGCCCAGCATTAGGCTCTGTGCTTGGCATGAAGCCTACTTTTAAAAAAAGAAGAAGAAGAAGAGGAAGAGACACCAGCATTTTCTCTCTCTGGACAGGAAAAAAGGCCATGTGAGAAGATGACCATCTGCAAGCCAGGAAAAGAGGTCTCACAGAGCCTAACCCTCCTAACACTTTGATGTTGGACTTCCAGCCTACAGAACTATGAGAAAATGTCTGTTGTTTAGGCCACCCTGTCTGTGGTGTTTTGCTCTGGCAACCGAAGCAGACTAATACATGCTTCAAGTGAAAAGATTAATGACTTATCAGTTTCAACAGGTGCAAAATAAACCCAGTATCTTCCCTCACCAATATTTGGTCTTCTAACAGTATGCGTGATCTCTCTGAATGGCACCACCATTTAATCTATCATGGAATCCAAAACCCAGATATTCTTCTTAACATTCCCCTTTCTCTCACCTGTTCTCCCATTTTCCAACTCATCTCTCAGTTCTATTCATTCTACTGCTGGCTAGTCCTTGAACCTAGCCACTTCTCTTTTCCTCCACAGCCCCCTCTCTACTTGAGGTTACTATCTTCTCTTACTTGGACTAGAGTTATAGTGTCCAAACTGATCTCTCCCCATCCACTCTTGCTTCCCTCTGATTCATTCCCACATGATAGCCTAAATTTTGATTCATAACCAAAACCAGCTATCACCCTTCTACCATGAACAGTTCCCAATGCTCCTATACTAGAGACTAAGTTCCCTAACTGGTCTACAAGACCCTTCATAACTGGCCTCTTTCTGAAGACTTCCTCTCCCTCATTCTCTGTCCATCAGCCACACTAGCCTTTCCATTCCCTAAATATGCCTATGCCTCCTGGCCACAGGACTTTTATCCAGGCTATTTCTTCTGTCTGAACTCTCTCTATCCTTCTATTTGACTAAACCTCAATCATCACTTCTCTAGAGAAGCCTTCTGGGACCTCTCCACCTAGGACAACTAACCTATTATGCACCTAAAATTACAGCGGTAATTTACATTTTTCTGTGTGACTCTTTGATTATTATATGCTTCTCCAGTGCCTACCACATATATAAATATGACAGGAATTATTATCCTGAGATGCAGAAATCTCTTAGACAGATCCATGGATTCCCTAAAACTATGTAAAATTCTTCATGCATGGGCTGGCTGTATATTTTTCTGCAGAGATGGGCCACAGTTTATAACATATTCTCATCCGTTAGGAGGAAATTAGACTCAGCAGTTGGTCCATTTTCTTATTTCTTGTTAGCCTGGAGCTCCCTATCTAAAAGCAGAAGAGAAAGGAAAGATGAATACAAGAACTAATGCTATTCTGCATTATAATGTAAATTTCTAGCTCCATTGTGTACGCCGGCTGTGTTATATTAGGACAAGGGTTCTTTTCCTGTTTATTGGTACTGCTCTGAAAATTGATGTTTGTCCTTGAGAAATCAGTGTGTGTATATGTGCATGATCTGATAATTGCCTCCTAGATCCTTAGAATACTAAATCTCTTTCTAGACTCTAGACTGTGCAACTGGATTTAGAGGGGAAAGTCCACCTGGAACTCCCATCCCTCACCCAGGGTATTATTCTAGACCGAAACAACCAAGATGGAGACATGTACTGTTGGGGAATACTCAGATCAAGAGTCTACCAGGCAGTACCAGTTTACATTCCCACCAACAGTGTAGGAGGGTGCCCGTTTCTCCACATCCTCGCCAGCATCTAGAGTTCTCTGATTTGCTCATTTTAGCCACTCTGACTGGTGTGAGGTGGTATCTCAGTGTGGTTTTGATTTGTA
This sequence comes from Crocuta crocuta, assembly GCF_008692635.1. Taxonomy (NCBI): domain Eukaryota; kingdom Metazoa; phylum Chordata; class Mammalia; order Carnivora; family Hyaenidae; genus Crocuta; species Crocuta crocuta. The sequence goes on from NW_027529934.1 coordinate 17,414,362, forward strand.
TTTCCCTGATGAGGAGGGCATGGAGGAGGACACTTGTGGGGATGACCACTGTGTGTTATGTGGAAACTAATTTGACAATAAACTATTNAAAAAAAAATCAAGAGTCTACCAGGCAGGAGAAAGAGAATGTGGACTAGAGTGTATGATCCAAACCATTAGCAGTAGAAAAATGAAGAGTATTCTCTAACTGGACAGAGAATACCTTCCTGAGCAGCAAAGTGTGGGTCAGTGAGTCCATAATAGATGTAGAGCAACCCTTCTCAGCTTTCACTTTTCCCAAATAAGCCAAAGATGACGATTCTACTGGGTGAGAGAGAGAAATATGAGGCTTGGTTTGTGCCCTGCTGAGGGAGGCATAGAGAGCTCTGGGAGCACTTATGAGCAGCATTGAAGGAAGGCAGGCTATGAAGGAATGTTTCCCATAAGAGAGAATATCTGAGCTGTATTTTGGATTCATGACATTTTTCATAAACTGTTTTTGCAAAACCAATAGAAATCTTGATGAGCAGAATTTAGGGAACTGAAGCATAGGTAAGTGAATCTATTTCCCCAAAGAAAATATGAAGCATATGGTCTGACATCTGATTTGGCAATAGTGCAGAATATTTGAAATTGGGACTCTAGAAAAAGAGAGCATATGGTCACTCTAGCATAGGGTGTAGCTTGGGAGAAGGCTCTAAGGTGTGAGAGGAATAAGCCAAAGAAAAGGTGACTGAATGCACTGAGATTAAGCAAATGTCTAATGTCATCAACATTGATTACAGAGAGTTAAAAATAGAGCTAAGATATAGAAGCCAACAAAGATCCCCTGATGAGTTTCCCGCCCACTCTCCTCTCTCTGGTGTGACTGATACTAACAGCCTCCACCAACGTCCAGCAGGTGGGTGATGATGGATCTTAAGGTAATAACATACATGAAGGCCAGCAAAAAGCGGCAAAATAGTTGGGAAACAGGCAGCAAATACCACTACAGAGATACTGATTACACTTCCTCTGAATTCCCACCTTGAGATGAATAACAGCATTGCAACTTTTTTATTTCATAATTTAATATGTTCCTCAAACTTATTTAATACATTCCTCAAATAGAAGACACAAGATGTACTTTTTTATTTTCAAAAGCAAGACAATATTTTTAAACCCCTCTCTCACTCTATCTTTCTCAAAATAAATAAGTGAAATTAACAATTAATATATATATAGTATAATATTAATATGGTGCTTCATGGGATAAAAGAAAATAAATTTTCAAAATCTAAGGACCTGGGAGGAAGCAATTTATAAAAACTAAATTTGCTTTGATGACAAAGCAAATAATGACAATTTTTGGAGGGGTTGACAATTATTTTCAGAATTTGAGCATACTTTTTTGCATTTCAGAACTAAGTGGTTAATCTCCAACATCCACCTTGAATTAAATGGGCACCTGATAGGAGCAAACAATTCAAAAAAGAAGGAATGACAGGCCAAAAAATATATTAAAATGTTTAGCCTCCCTACTAACCAGTAAAACAACAAGATATCTCTTTGTTTATCAAATTATAAAGATTAAAATAAATGATAATACTCAGTGCTATTGAGGGTGGAAGTCTCATAGATGACTAATGGGAGCATAAAAGAGTAAATTTTCTGGGAAGCACTTTGGCAAAATATAAGAACATTCTCAAAAATGAGCATAGCTTCTGATGTAAAAATTTTACTTCTAATATTTATTTTAAGAAAATAAAACTTCAAGGGTAGATTCTTTTATTTTATGGTTTTTTTTAATTTTTTAAAGTGTTTTATTTATTTCTGAGAGAGAGAGAGAGACAACGTGAGTAGGGGAGGGTCAGAGAGAGAGGGAGACACAGAATCAGAAGCAGTCTCCAGGCTCTGAGCTAGCTGTCAGCACAGAGCCCGGTGCGGGGCTCGAACCCACGAACCGTGATATCATGACCTGAGCCGAAGTCAGATGCTTAACCGACTGAGCCACCCAGGCACCCCTAATTTTATGTTTTAAAGTACGCTTTGCACCATTCACGCAGCCCAACATAGGGCTTGAACTCATGACCCTGAGATCAAGATCTGAACTGAGATGAAGAACTGGACACTTAACCTACTGACCCACCCAGGAACCCCAGATTATATAACTTCTTTAAAAGGATAGTATTGTGTTTTTTAAGTTTATTTAAAAAAAAAAAAAAAAAAACAACTCTGACAATGTGGAGCCCTACATGGGGTTTGAACTCAACAAAATGAGAGATCATGGCCTGAGCCAAAATCAAGAGTTAGATGCTTAACCAACTGAGCCACCCAGGCACCCCAAGATTATATAATTTTAATAGTATTGTTGACAAAAGCTAAAAGTGTACAAGAGTTCATTGATGACATGTTATGATACTTCTATACATCATAAAGTATGCAATCATTTAAAGTATCTGTATACATATACACGGAAAGAAATTCACAATACTAATAATAAAGCAGGCTTTGAAATAGTGTAAATAGTTTAACCCCCAATTTTTAAGTGTTTATTTATTTATTTTGAGAGAAAAAGAGAGAGCACGTACATGTACACATATGCGAAAGTTGGGAAGGGACAGAGAGAGAGGAAGACAGAATCCCAAGCAGGCTCCATGTTGTCAACACACAGCCTAATGTGGGGCTCTATCCCACCAATAGTAAAATTATGACCTGAACCAAAATCAAGAGTTGGACACTCAACCAGCTGAGCTACCCAGTCACCCTTGACCCCAAATTTTAAAAATTCTATACTTATAGACATGAATGCTTACATGAAAAGAATACCAAAATGTTAGCAGTGGCAGAATTATGGATGCTTATTTCTATTCAACTTCTTCTGTTTTCTATTTTTCTTTTAAAAAGAGGTACTATTTATGCGATAACATTTTCTTAAATGTTTACTTATTTTTGAAAGACAGAGCATGCATGAGCGGAGGAGAGGCAGACAGGGAAGGGAAGAGAGAATCCAAAGTGAGTCCCCTGCTGACAGCAGAGAGCCCCATGCCGAGCTTGAATTCAATGAACCATGAGATCATGACCTGAGCCAAAGTCAGACACTTAACCAACTGAGCCACCCAGGCACCCCTGTTATAAAAAATAACATTTTAGTAACCATCTGAGGAACAGGAGTATCCTCACTGAAGGTTTTGTCTCCAAAGGACAAAAAAAATCCAAGCACAGAAGTATGAGAATGCCATGAAGGCAAAGCTGAAAGAGAGATGCATTGTTCAGGAGGGATGGTCTAACTATCAGGAGAGATGACAAAGAACTTTACATATGCTCCAAAGATAAATAGTTGAGTGGATTTTTTAAGTTACCACTTCCTTCTATTTTTTTGACTTAAAATTTTGTTTACCTGGAGAAACACACATTCATAAATTTGGGGGTTATGGGATGGGATGGGGAAATTCAAAGATTTTCTGCCAGCAATTTTACTTCTAAGTGATTGTACATTCTGTCAATGTTTGTTTATCTCATCACCAGGAGCAAATGGTTCACAACGGTCTCAACCACGATAAATATCTTAGGATTTCAACAATATGGTAAGAATAATCATTATTGATATTTTTGCTACACCTTTAAAATATTAAAGTCTTCACTAACATCAAATAGCATTTGTAGTAACCCAAGCAGCCAAATCAACCATAGGTCAGGGTGAAACATTGGTTTCCAAACGGCTTCCACCCAAAGGTGTCTGTTTCAGTGACGGTTTACACAGCAGTAACGGAGACCAACTGTCACTGATTTAAGCAGAACAATCGTTGGGTTACACCTTCATAATTTTTTTTAAAGAAAGGATATTGAGTGGCTCACAGAATTGCTGAAAGGGCTAGACAACTAGACTTCAAGCTAAATAGCAAAGACGAACTTCCCATAGTTTTCTTAGGACTGAAAGGTTTTCAGGGATTCAGAGCTTTCCAACCAAAAACTGTGACAAGGTGGTCACCCTAGAGCTGATGCCACAGATATCAAGTACGTGACACCCTTTGGCCATTTCTGCATTAGAAACTGTTGCTTTACAGTAACTGTATGGACACTAGAAAAGACAGTGACAAAGAGAAGAGAGAGAGAAACAGCTTATATCTTTAACTCAGAATCAAAGGTCGGATGTCTGATTAAATACGTGCTTGCACCTTAACAGCAAGGGAGGCAAAGAAAGTATCTCAAATCCTCTATTTCTATTATGGGAGAAATTTTTGCATGTCACGAAGATTTACAAGGTGAAGAATTCTCAGGGCGCCTGGGTGGCTCAGTCGATTAAGCATCCAACTTCAGCTCAGGTCATGATCTCACGGTTCACGAGTTGGAGAACGTCAGGCTCTGTGCTGACAGCTCAGAGCCTGGAGCCTTCTTCAGATTCTGTGTCTCCCTCTCTCTCTGCCCCTCACCCTCTGGTACTCGGTCTCTCTCTCTCAAAAATAAATAAAACATTTTTAAAAAGGTTAAGAATTCTCTAAGTATAGGGAAGCAGGTCAAGTGGCCCAAATGATGACCAATCTTCACTACAGTATCCTTTTTTTTTTAAATCTAAGAACACAAAAGCAATCATTCGTTTGGTGCATAGTGATTTCTTTGACTTAAAATTGAGTTTTAAAAGTCAGATTAACAGAATGTTACTGTAATATTATCTTGATTATATGGCCACACAATAGTTTATGCCTGTTACGAACTTTAATCTGTATGATGAACATAATCTTATATTTGAGTTGTAAACAATTTAATCTTTCTGACTTTTGGTCATCATAAAGGATGGGTTTGTTTCCATTATTTACCCAGGAAAAAAACTTTTTTTTCCCTCTATCGTTTCTAATATTTCTAGAGGAGACAAATAGTTATCCACAGGCTACAGTGTTTGCCAAGAAGAGACGGACTTTAATGGAAACCTTTTATCTAGGACAAAGCTTAAGATCAGTAATGGACAGTGTGTTCTGCATGGCTCTTTAGCTTTTACTCTTACATTTGTTGTGGTCAAGTGATTTGAGCAAAGGATTTCAAGTCAGTGCTCATGTATTTTTCTTAGCTATTGATTTCTCTTACAGAATGACCTTGAACAAACCCCTTAAATTTTTTTGTTTTGTCTTTATATACCAAACTATAAAGTGGGAATGCCTGTAATTAGTCAAAGATACAATGTTTACTGATAGACGGTAGAGAATAAAACAATAGAACAAGAATTCTGGTCTTGCTTTTCATAATGTAGTTGTGAGGGCTTAGCTGCGTTACTTACATTCTCTTGTCTCAGTTTCCTCAATGTATAAATTATAATAATGCCAGCATTACCTACCTCAAAATATAGATGGAACAGCATTTTTAAAAGTATGGAACAGTGAATGCAAAGTATCAGTATTGAATTAATTCCAAAAATGCAGAGTGCTTCCTTTGATTTTACCTAGAAAATATACCTCTGAAAATCAATCCAAAATTATAGAAGCTAATAGACAAGCCCTTTTACGTTTGTGATTACCTTCTCCGTAGCAGACTTTTAAATAGTAATTATTAGTGCAGTTTTCTTGCACTGCTGTTTCCTAGACTCCATTCTTTCAAAAGTTTTCTGAATTGTAATTATAGTCCCTGAAGTCCTGGGATGCTCTTCTGAGGCTTTTTGTATTTTGTTTTTTAGTTTTTTAAAATCTAAGATGTCCAAGATAAGATTCCATACAGGAGGCAACTATTAATGCAGCAAAGAGAAGGTAGTAGAACTGAACTACTTAAAATAACTGCCCCCTATTGGAGGTATGAAACATAAATTTGGTTTATAAATAGAGGGAACAAATGGAGGGAAGAATCTGTTGGAAGAAGTTTGCTTGACAAATATACCATATCTACTTTGTAAAATTACCAAGTGCCAGGGCATTAGGAAAGTACTAGCATACCCCTTGTGAAGAGCCTCCTTTGTTTCCTTGATCTCCGGTCCTTTAAATAGTGTCTGGATAATCTCATGTGAACTCTCTGGAGCTGCGAATTTATAGATTAAATAGGACAGCCATGTGATTAATCAGGGCACCAGAAATACAAGCAAGCAGGCTGAATGATTTTCTGGCAGCGTCATAATTTTCTTACTCTTCAGGAAGAAAAAAGAGCTCAAGCCCACTCCTTTACAAAAGTTCTTATTATATCTCAACCTTCACTGTCTAAGCCTAAATAGAATTCCTTTCTATTTTTAATCCCCTTTCAACAAAGTGAAAGCTGAATTTGTACACCAGTTTTTGTCTTTTATCCATCAACACTGTAGTCAAAGACCAATTACACTGCCTGTTAATCTCAAGTGGGATAAACCCTCTGACTTTTTCCTCACACCTACTCTAAGTGTATTTATCACAAAAATTTGGCGAATGACCTGATTTAGGAGGGCTGGTGCTGCCTGTTTCTCTGGGTGACCTTGGGCAAGTCTCTCAGATTCTTTTCCTAAAGAATGTAATGTTTAATATAGAACTATGTGATCTGTCTTGTCCATAATAAGCACTCAAAACAATTTTGTCGGCTGACTTCTTGACTGAGAGGCAGAACTTATTTGTAAAGTTAAATATTCGACTCAGTATCATTTATACATTAACTAAGAATATAAAGGAATTTGACTCAGGTCTTCATGGGACTTAAACATGAAAACTCCTACACTTTAACATAAGTAAAATGCAAATGATGCCCCACTACACCCTGAAGAAACTATAAAGATATAAGAAATTATCCTTAATCTCAAGGATCCTGCAGGCTAGTAATGGCTTGCTACAACTGCTGACACATTTTTCAAGATTCAATTCAGAAAACAACTGAGACTACTCACCATGTGCAAGACATGGTAGAAAAATAATAACAACCATTGCAGTGTCCTAAATAATGTCTCTGAAATATTGTGATTACCAATGAACTCTTGTCTTCATTTTTAAATATTTTTAATGTTTTATTTATTTTTGAGAGAAAAGCATGAGCAGGGGAGGGGCAGAGAGAGATGGGGAGAGAGGATCCGAAGCAAGGTCTATGCTGACAGCAGCAAGCTTGATGCAGGGTTCGAACTTAAGATCCACGAGATCATGACCTGAGCCACCCAGGCACCCTTGTCTTCATTTTTTAAAAAAGTGAACAAATTTAACAAGATATATTAAAACAAAGAAAAGTCCTCAGCCCTTCTACCCATCATTCCTCTCGTATCAAAGACAATTACTTTCAACTCTAGATGACTTTCTTCTCACATACCTCTATACTCTAAATAACATGCTTCCATTGCTACACCACGTTCTTTTAGTGGTAGCCATTCTCTACTGGCTTTCCTCACCCCACAATTAAACACACACATATACAATCAGTTCCCATTACTCATCATCACAATATAGTGATTAGATAAATATATGGTGTTTATATCATCATACATAATACATGTTGTCAAAAACTGACCTCCTTGCTTTGGAACCAAAATATAACATAAAGAGTTTAGGATAAAAAGGAAAAAAATAGCTTTATTGCTTTGCCAGACAAAGGAGGTTGCAGCAGGCTAAGGCCTTCAAAACCACAAGCTCACCTGGAGGAAGGGGGAAGGGGGCTTAATAGGGAAATACAGAATCTAGGGTTTGACAGGAATTGTGCACAGCCAGCCTCCTTCGTCCTGTCTTTAGAGTAGGACTGGGTTCCTAAAACAAAAGGCTAAGTAAGAAGGGAGGAGGCAAATTTGCAGAAGAGAAGGAAAAGGTTGTTTAGTTTAAAGTAGAGCTTCGCTTAAGCATTAGTGCAGCCATTTTGATTTTTGTTCAACTTGATGCTTTTAAGCCGTTTCAACAGTGCTTTCAAAACAGAGTCATCTATAGTCATTTTTTTCCCCTGCAGATGTTTTGCTTTCCCTGGAGTTAATAATTTTCATGTGCATGTTTGCTTAATTTTCTAACCATTAATTCAATCAATCTTTCTGCTGGTTGTTTAAATTTATTAATATATTCCGTCAATTTTATCTTCCTAAATATTTCTGTCCCAGGGCCTCTGACCTACTCCAGCTTTGACTTGTGACATATCTGTTGTCCTGGGATCTCCCTTGGCAAACATCTTTTTTTTTTTCTACAAATAGTTTATTGTCAAATTGGTTTCCACATAACACCCAGTGCTCATCCCCACAAGTGCCCTCCTCCATGNTCTTGGCAAACATCTTGAAGGTTCTTTTCTCTTTTCTCCTTGGATAGGTCTTTTGTTTTAATGCAACACAACCCTCAGTAACTTCATGAGAAAGGACATCTGGGAAGTAAATTTTTTGAGATCTTGCATGTCTGAAAATGTCTTCTTTCCCTCTATATGCATACTGGATATAGAACAAATTCAGAAATATATAGAATATAGAAATACTTTTCCCTGGGAATTTTGAGGCCATTTCACCATTGCTTTCTGCTTCCCAGTGTTGCTACTGAGGAGTCAAAAGATATTCTGATTCTTGATCTTTTGTATGAGACCTTTTTTGTTTTGTTTTGTTTTGTTTTCCTTCCTGGAAGTTTGTTGGCTTTTCTCTTAATCTCCTGCATTCTGAAATTTCATAGTAATTTGTCTAGGTCTGGGTCTTTTTTCATCCCTGGTGCTATGTATACATAGTGAGTGAGATCTTTCCATCTAAAAACTAATGAGCTTCAGTTCTGGGAAATTTTTGTCACTTATCTTGTTAATGCCTTCCCAATTGTTTTCTTACATCTCTCTGTCTGAAACTCCTATTGTTCAGATGTTGGACCTCTTGAATTTGTTTTCTGGAATATTTTCTTCTCTCTTATTTCCCAGCCCTTGATGTTTTTGCTCTACTTTCTGGATGATTCCTCAACTGGATCTTCCAACTCTTCTGTTGAGATTTTCATCTATGTTACCATAACTTTAATCCCAAAGAATAAATTTTGCTATCTGAATATTGTTTTAGGTAGCATCTTGTTTCATAAATGTAATATCTTGTATTAAAGTTTTTCTCTCCTTGCCTCATTGCTATTTCCGCAAATACTCTTTGTATTTATTTATTTATTTGGGATTGTATCTTTCTGTGTAAGTTTTCTTCAGCTTCCTGTTACTCAGTTGTTTGTTTTCTCATATTTAAAAGTAGGACACTAAAAGCTAATTGAAAGTTTTAAGTATATAGATGGAACTAGAGAGTATCATGCTAAGTGAAATAAGTCAGAAGAAGACAAATACCATATGACTTCACTCACATGTGGAGTTTAAGAAACAAAATAAGCAAAGGGGGGAAGGGGAGAGAAAGGCAAAATAGGCTATTAACTATGGAGAACAAACTGGTGGTTACTGGAGGGGAGGTGGGTAAAATAGATGATGGGGATTAAGGAGTGCATTTGTCATGATGAGCACCAGGTGGTATATGGAAGTGTTGAATCACTGTATTGTACACCAGAAATTAATATAACACTGTATGTTTACTCACTGAAAATTAAATTAAAATTTTAAAAAATAGAAAGCTTTAAGTAATGTCAGCTCTGAGTTTTAGGCCTGGGCTATTTGTCAAGGAATCCCCGAAATGGTATCTTTAGCTTTCTTCGTGGGCTGGTCTGATTCTCAAAGAAGCATCTTTCAATCTTCCTGCCAATGTCTTGGTATCAGACAGGGTAAGAGGACTCAGCATTCAGATTCACTCCCATTCCCGCATGTCTGGTGTGTGACCCCACGTTCCACTCTGACTGATGACCCTCAGACCAGACACTCAGTTTTACCTTCCCCAAAGAAGGAGTCTTCTAGTCTATGGTGGGGGCTGGGAGTAGATAATCAGCAGCATAGAGTAAGAAACAAGATTTTAGCTATCTGTCCCTTCATTAGCTTTCAACTAATCTTCCTGTTTTAACATCCTCCAACTTTTATTTCCATTTCCAGAGGTTCCTGGTCCTGATAATCCCTGGCATTTTAAGCATTTCTGCAATGCAAACCAGTTTTTTCCCCCTACTAGGTTAAAAGCCCACTTTCTCTGGACTCCTCTTGGTAATGATCAAGCTATTTACTTCATCGTCTATGAAATGTCATTGATGTTGTTTATTCTCATGTTTTCTAGCTTGTCAGTTTCTGGCCTTAAAAAGTGTTTTAACTAAGTTTTAGTGGGATTTCTGTAGGGAGCAAAAGTAGATGTGTGTGTTTCCTTTTCCTGAGAACCCCCAATCTACTTTTTTACTGGGAGACTAGCAAATCAAAGGAAGTTAATCAAAACCAGAGCCATCATAGAAAAACTATCAAAGGCTAACATAGCTCTCCTCTAGTCCCAGCAGGTCCCAATGAAGAGGAAAAAATAGCATGTTACTCCACCCAAAAATGGAGGCCTATTAAAATATGGGTAGGGTGAAGCATGCTACTAATCAATGAAATTTTTTCTTCTGCGTTATTAATTTAGACTGAGCTCTTAGGAAGAATTCGTACTTGCTTTTTTAAATTAATATATTTATTTTTAGAGCACTTTTAAGTTTATAGAAAAATTGTACAGAAAGTACAGAGAGTTCCAGATATTCCCTATTTTCCCCCACATAGTTTCTCCTATTATTAACATCTTGCACTAGGGGGATACATTGTTACAATTTATGAACCAATATTGATATACTATTAAAGTCCATGGTTTCCTTTAAGGTTTATTCTTTGTGTTAAACAATTTGGGGGGGGGGGGGAAAAATGCATGATGTCATGTATCCAGCATTGCAGTATGATACAGAATACTTTCACAACCATAAAATTCCCTTTGCTACCTATTCAATCCTCTTTCCCTCTCCCCAAATCACTGTGAACACTGATTTTTTTTTTTTTTTACTATCTCAATAGTTTTGCCTTTACTACAGTGTCATGTTGTTCACATTATACAGTATGGAGCCTTTCACACTGACTTTTAACACTGCCAGTAATCTTAATTGTTCAGCTAGAGAAACTTCTTTTTCTGGGTCCCTCTCAAAGCTGAGAACCTTTTGTGTTAACCTGAAAATAGGTCAGAGCAGCATACTCATGTGATACATATTACCTCCAAAATCCAGGGGGGTTCACCAAGGACAGCTGATTCTTAAACAACAGGGGGCTTAGGGGTGCTAGCCCCCCACACAGTCAAAAATATGTATATGACTTTTGACTCCCTCAAATTTAATTAATAGCCTATTGTTGACTGGAAGCCTTACCAATAACATAAACAGTCTATTGACACATATTTTGTACGTTATATGTGTTATACATGGTATTATTATACTAAAGGAAGCTAGAGAAAAAAAAATATTAAGAAAATTATAAGGAAGAAGGGCACCTGGGTGTTTCAGTTGGTTAAGCATCCAACTTCAGCCCAGGTCATGATCTCATGGTTCTTGGGTTTGAGCCTTGCATTGGCTGATAGTTCAGAGCCTGGAGCCTGCTTCAGATTCTGTGTCTCCTTCTCTCTCTGCCCCAACCCCATTAGTGCTCTGCCTCTCAAGAATAAATAAATGTCAAAAAACATTTTTTAAGAAAATTATAAGGAGGAGAAAATACATTAACAGTGCTGTACTGTACTTATAGAAAAAAACCTGTGTATGAGGGAATGCATGCAATTCAAACCCATGTTATTCAAGGGTCAACTGTATTGTGTCTCGTTCTGAGTGGTAGAGCGAGTGGTACCTGATCTTCATTTTGGAGAGAATGTACCAACTTATCCAGGCTGAAGTGCAAGTAGCTCTGAGCCAATTGTGCCCAACGTGTGCTTGATTATAATGTTGTTTAAAGAATAAAGTTTCTTAGAAGAACCACAGTAGGACTTCGATGAAAACCAAAGCTACAATCCCTTATTTAAACTTATAGCTTACACTCCACATGCCTTTTTTCTGACTTCACTTTGAGACTTCCCACATACCACTTCTGGAATATACTGGCACCTGGGTGGCTAAGTCAGTGAAGCCTTCAACTGCTGATTTCAGCTCAGGTCACGATCTCATAGGCATGAGACTGAGCCCCGATTCAAGCTCCATGCTAGGCACGGAGCCTGCTTGGGATTCTCTCTCACCTTCTCCCTCTGTCTCTGTCTCCATCTCTCTCAAAAAATAAAAAATAAAATTATATATTATATGAAATATAGTGAACATTTATATATATACATAATACATACGTATATATTGTTTGGTAACAGCCTGTGGCTTACTATTTCCCCTGAGACACTCAGTGCATGTCTCTGAGATTCCTTGTTTTCATCATGAACTTAGTATCATCTAACCAGACATAAAGCCAAGCATCAGCACATCATCATCAAGTGGAAACAGTATAAACAAGACTACACCCAGACAGGTCCCAAAGTCACAAGGAAGTTATACATGTAGTAGCTTACACTCCACATGCCTTTTGTCTGACTTCACTATCAGACCTCCAACATCCCACTTCTGTGTCCTCATGGGTACTTCCTTATGATCACTTGCCTGAAGAGGAAAAAAAAAATTCAACCAAGTTTATAGAAAGCTCTGTACAGTATGGTAGCTCTCTCTCCAAATGGACTTCTGTGACATTAAGCTCCATTTAGGGGAATGCTGAAGGACAGTGCAAATGAGATATCCTCCTTGTGGGAAAAACTTCAAAAACTATAACTCAGTGGATATTCTGTTTCTTGCAACTGAAAATATTCTACATGATATGAATTTTCCATACAACATTGTTTTAGACAAATGAATTCTGTGAGTCAATAGTTTGACACTCATTCAATTTATAGATCTTGTCTTGCACCCTCCCACCCAGAAGCAGTTGGTGCAAATCTTAAAGAACTGTGACATGGCTATTGAAAACTCAGTTATACTGCCAGCTAGGGGACCATGCTCTATTGAGGTGTGAAGTTGGGGTGTGGTCCTGCCCAATGAAGTAAATGATCTACACCCTTGGCAAATATATGATACACTTTCTCCTCTCCAAGAAAGAAAGGAGTGAAAATGGGGTTATGCCTCCCACAGATTAACCAAACGGCCCTTGCACGAAGCGTTTATTTCCGGTCCTAATGACTTGGGGCTCTATTAGTTTAGCAACTGAATAATTAAGGTGAAACTACATCCATCAAGGACACAATAATTTTGTGGAGTAGACAAGTAGAAATGTCTTTTGATCAGGATCACAATTTAGATGCAAAAACAGTACTAGAGACAGCAGTTAGAGACTCGTCAGGCACCAGATATGAAAGTATAAGAGTACATTAATCTGCAGACCGAGCAGCCAACCAAACACTGTGCCCTGGGAAATCCTGCAGTCAGAGGCTGGAGGAATGGAGAACAGGCTGATGCAATCTCAATAAAAATCAATGAGGCATTTCTAGTTTTAAACGGTATTTGGCTAGCAGCCCCCCTGATTCAGCCTCTCCCAACCGCTGCCTAAAACACATAAATAGACAAAGAAAAATGATAAAATTCATACCAATGCAGATCATAAAGAATGATGAACCTCTTACTGCCAGGAGGAATTACTCCAACTTATAAGGCTGATGAAGTTGGATTCAGAAAAACAATCGGTGGCCCATTCATGCTCTGCACCATTATACAGAGCAGACCCACCCATCTGAAAGAAGACAGGGAGTCTGAGCATCATTCCCCCACTGTCAGCTTGCTGATGCAGAAAGTCAGGGTCCATGCAGAGCTGCTGATTGACTGAGCAGCTGGCTCTTTTGTGGGGCCATATCTTGCTTTTTGGTTATGGTAACGTTGGAGGCTATCATCTTCATGCATGTATCTGGAGACCGAACTTCCAAAAGTTTGTGGGGAAGGACGGGGTGGGGATAGAGAGCAGGTGCTAGTTTATCTGTCCTGGCAGATTTGTCCCTATGAACAAGGTCTATAGGCAGAGTGCTGGGCACAACACTTGCAGAGCTGACGATAGATCAGGAATTTCATTAGTTTGGCTTGTCAGAGAACCCGCTAGTTCCTATATCTCAGGCAGCGACATTTGGACCACAGTGTCCTATCACAGTATAGTGGAGCCACGCAAGACAAAATCACTGGGAATTACTGTGGGCATGGGCATATTAATCTGGCCTCTAGTTAAAGATCTGAGAGTGGAACAAAAGGAAATTCATATTTTCCTACCTGGGTGTATGACGGGTATATTGGATATAGATGGGAAAATAAAGGGGAAAAACTATACAAACTGACCTAAAATCTTAATTCTCTCTAAATCTAGCACTATGAAAAGCTATCACATATTTGTGTGTTTTATTTCCTCAGGTTAGCATCCCTGTCTCTGTCTCCAGAACCTACTAGCTAAGGTCAATCTTGCCTGAAAATATTCGAAAAAGATCCAGTTCTTGAGTCCATCTTCCCCCACGGATTTCATGTTTCAGATTATTGTTTGCTTCTCAAGGCTCCTTGACAAGTCTCTTAGATGGGATCCCCTCCACTCCCTCCCCATAACTGTTGGCCAGTTCTGCCTACTGGCACACAACCTGCCCCCAATCCAGATCCATATCAGACTTCTTCTTGCCCAAGAAAGATATGCAAAATAATACAGATAAGGGAAAAGGAACATAATCCAGAAGATTCAGAGGATTTGCCTACCTCTGAAAGTGATTTTCATTTAGAAATCTGTTTGACATCCTCAATAAGAAAGCAAGAAGTTATGGCCTGTACAAAAGAGAATCAGAAGAAACAAAAGAGAAGATGAGATAAAACCCAACTGAGAATTATGAGTGTGTCTGAGGAGTAACCCAGAAGAATTTGGACAAAGTAATAGTAAATCAGAGACAAACTGATAAAAATGTTTGGACCTAAAAGAAGATTTTAAAGTAGAAAAAAACAGGGGTGCCTGGGTGGCTCAGTCAGTTGAGCATCCAACTTGGACTCAGGTCATGATCTCATAGATAGTGAGTTTGAGCCCCAGGTCAGGCTCTGTGCTGACGGCTCAGACCCGGGAGCCTGCTTCAGATTCTGTGTCTCCCTCTCTCTCTGTGCCCCCCTTCCCAACGCTCGCTCTCTCTCTCTCTCTCTTTAAATTTTTTTTATGTCTTTATTTTATTTTGAGAGACAGAGACCAAGCAGGGGAGGGGCAGAGAGAGAGGGAGATACAGAATCCGAAGACAGTATCCAGGCTCTGAGCTAGCTGTCAGCACAGAGCCTGATACGGGGCTCGAACCCATGAACTGTGAGATCATGACCTGAGCTGAAGTCGGACGCTTAACCGACTGAGCCACCCAGGCGCCACTCTCTCTCAAAAATATATAAACATTAAAAAATAATAATAAAATAAAGTAGAGAAAAGCATTACACAAAATAAATGGGAAAAACTCCCACTTCTAGACGTATATGGTGGGAGACAGGAATGGAACGAAAATTATTTTATAAGCATTCAGACAGACTAAAACAGATCACTTATAAATGACCAAGTATCAGGTGGACTTCATTTAAAGTTTCCACTCTGACAGAGTTTGTAACAAAGTTTGGAGGGAAAAACTTGAAATCCAAGCTACTGTTTAAGTGTGAACCAAGTGTGAATCAATGTGTTTCGGAATGATGGCAAGAGAAAAACATAAGAGGCTTCAGAATACAACAGCATCCATATTCTCCTCTTAAAGAAATCTTGAGTATATATTCAACTAATAATGAATCAAAATAAGAGTTCAGAGAGGAAGCTGTGCTATAAAATATGGCAATGGATATTAAAACCCATTAAGCATGATTCATTTATTCAATTAACAGATATTTATTGACTTGCTATTTATTTGCTAAGCATTGGGAATGCGGCAGTGAAGAAGACTATAGTCTTGGAGCTATGAGGAAATAAACTCAACAAGTAAGTAATCAAGTGTGCACTATAAAGCATGAAAGTAAAGGGAACTGGCCTTAATTTAGGGATCAAGGATGACAGACCAAGGGAAGTGAAATTTTAGCTGAGATTTAAAAGGTTGCCAGAAATTAGCCAGGCAAACAAAAAGAGGGGACAGAATGTTTTAGACAAAGTGAAGAGCTCTTATAAGAAACAACAGAGGACATTTGAAGAATAGAAACATGTTCACTGTGGCTAGAGCTTAGAGATCGGGCTACAGAGGTGGTCAGGAGTTAGATCATGATGATGAGCCATGCTAAGGGGTTTGATTTTTATCCTAAAGGTAAGTCAAGGGATATTATGGGAGAGTTTAACAGAAAAGACCTGATCAGATTTGAAGGTCAGAAAATTTTTTTTCTATGTAGATAAAGAATTGGGCTGTAGTATAGATAAATGAGGGGGTCTGACAGATATTTGGGAGAAAGAATCAACAGAATGATTGGACACTGCAGGTGAGGGAGAAGAGAGTTAAGAGTGATTATTAGTTTCTAGCAGGGGCTACTAGATGATTCTGTTTCTGAGAGTGGAGATACCAGAGGATCAGTTTTGGGGGAAACTTCAGTTTGCAACATTTTAAGTGTAAGGAACCTAGGAATCATTCAAGTGGTGTTTCATGTAGGGAACAGGGTGCATGAATCTGCAGCTAAGGGAAAAGATCTGTCCCTATGTTCATATTTTGGAGTTGAAAACCAGTTGTCAAAAAGATTAGCACAAGAATGTTTACTGTGGTTTTTTCCACAATAGCCCCAAACTTGATACAATCCAAATGTTCATCTTGAGGAGAATGAATACTCTCACTGTGGTGTGTTCCTGCAATGGAATACTATGCAGCAATAACAAATGATGAACTGCTGATACACATAATAAAACAGATGCTTTCAAATGAAGCCAGATACAAAACACTACATACCTTGTTATTCCATCCATATGAAGATTAAGAATATGTAAAACTAGTCTGTAGTGATAAAAATCAGAACAATTATTACCTGGCATTTCTGGACAGCAAGGGGAGGAGGAGAGAGGGGTGAGGGGCTTAAATAAAAAGTGGCTGGAGTGAACTTGCTGCGTTGATAGAGTCATCTTGTGTTTGTCTTGACTGGAGTGTTTTTTACATGGGAGTGTACATTTGCCCTCACGAATCAAATTACAAACATATGATCTGTACACATTACTGTATGTAAATTATGCCTCAATAAAATTAATTAATGAAAAATAAGTTTTGTAAAATCTTTATGAAATTTTAGTGAAATCTTCAAAAGTAACTCTTTTCAAATTGACATTTCTAATTTGCTGAGAAAATGAAAACACTCAGAAGAGAATTTCTACAAGTTCCTAACATTATCATATCTACCCACCCTACATCTGTGCCCAGAGACTCTCTTTCCTCTTGTTCCTAAAGATTTACTGTCCAGTTTCCTAAAGCCAACCCTTCTATTTTGAGTGCTAGATGTCATTCCATCTTGTCTTACTTCATCAAGGACATTAGTAATTGTCCCTTCGCCCTCTTGCACACCAATTCTTCCATCTCAACTGGATCATTACATGATCAAATATTCCGCAAAACATCCCATTCTGAATGACAGAGAGAGAGAGAGATCCTCCCCTGACCTGACATCCTCCTTTGGCTCCCACTTCATTCCTCTGCTCTTGTTATAACAAAGCTCTATAGAAGCATCACCTACATTCTGTTTACAAGTTCTTTCTACGTTTTTTCTTAAACCTACTCCAGTAACAGCATTGCCCCCATCATTCAATTCAAACTGCCTGTCAAGATCAACAGTAAACTTTATGTGGCCAAATCCAATGGTTAATTCTAGTTCATTGATCGCTCTTTTCTCCTTGAAACACACTCTTCACTTGCATCTAGGAATCAGAGGTTTCCTCTTACCTCATTAGTCATTCCTTCTTTGCTGGTTCATCTTCCTCAACCAGATCTCTAAATTTTGGGTTTGGCCCTTGCACCTCTCTTCTTCCCTATCTGTACTCACTTTTTTGGTAAGTGGCTACATCCAATCTTATTGCTTAAATATAAATTATATGTGGACAATACCCAAAATTTAAATACATCTACCTCCTCAAGATCCACATCAAGTATCCTACCAAAGCTTTAAGCCCACAACAATAACTAATTCCCCATATAGCTCAGAAGAAAAATTGCAATATGTATTGAAGGGGAGGAAATACACAGTGAAGCTAGCAGTTAAAGGACAACTTGTATTGTCAAAAATCTGCAAAGCATATTTAGAGTATATTCTAGAGGTCATTCAAAAGAAAAACAGTAAGGTTGGGTCTGGCGAAATTCATTAACATAGGTGCTGTATAGGATTAGTATAGAATTGAAGATTTAATATGTTTGTTCAGTTCCTGGGTGTGACATTTTTCTTGGTTGGTAGTGGGCCTTACTTCAGTGGTGGCCCATAGTAAGTGAAACTGAAATGCTAAAACCACATTAGTATATCATAAAAATTAAACCTAAGGTTTAGGGAAATAGATATATTAAGGCAGAGAGTCTCAATGTTACCACACTAACCTCCTGGGCACCAAGATAACATTCCCTTCACCAAAGCATTACTAAATTGTTAAATAGGAAAGAGTTAGTCAGTCAGTAAAAGCCTTGGTGATAGGATCTTCAGTATCCTTGAAAAACCTTGTATCAGTTGTCCTCTGCAGGCAATGGTGATGCTAGGAAATGTTGCCATGAACTTGGGAATCTTTGATTTCCATAGAATAGTAAGATAGCAGGGGAGGTGAGTGGAGGAGCTCAGATGGCAACATTGAAACATTAGAGACAAGATAGATACAGTCACCATATGAAGCTGCAGAGAGGTACTGTTAATTTTTTTAAACATAAGATATTTGTGGTTGTAATTAATAATTACCAGATCCCTGAGAATAAAATAGATGGGCAATTTCTCAAAGCTTTGCTTGACAAAAATTTTAGATCTTCACGGTGGCATTTAATCATTTAAAAGTATACATTGCTAAATACTTCGCTAAAACATGATGTATTAATACAGGCACTATTAAGAGTTTCAAGGATTTTACACTTTTAATTTTTAATTTATACTTCTAAGATAGCTTAAAATATTCAAAGATGATCAGTATACACAATTATTGAAAAAGACAGGACACAAAACAGGATGTGTAATATTATTCAGATCCTATTAAATATACACATACGTGTGTGTGTGTGTGTGTGTGTGTGTGTGTTTAAAAGACTGAAAAGGACTTCTGGTTTCAGCCAAGATGGAGGAACAAAGACCGGATTTACCCTCCCACCTAAAATAACTGAAACAAAATATACAAAACAGTTTTTAGATATTGGCCAATAAGTAATAGAAAACACTGATTCCTAAGAAAGGGAAAAACAAGGTGAGCCCTACAATAGCCTTAGCTTACTATCTCAAGAGAAATTCGGACCAGAGCACAGGGAAAGAGAATTTAGGTGGAGCGAGCAATCTCCCCTTTAGTTGAGGAGACAGAGCAGGGAGTCCAGGTAAACCAAGGAGATTAGGGTATGCTGGGCACAGTACTGGAGAAGGGAGAGACACAGCAGAAAGTTCTAGAGGTCTGCAGAAGGTCCCCCTTTGAGTTTTCAGCTAGGTACTGATCAGAGCATGTTTATGAAGAAACTACTCAAGGCTAGGGAAATAAGTACCCAGATGTTGCAGAAGGTACAATTTCTGGGAGTCACACAGGAGCTAGGAAAAGTAAAAAATAACTATGAGAACAGTAAATAGTGGAGTTACAAAGGTAAAAAATTATAACTCATGGGGCATTCATTGCCTCAGCAATAGGATAAAAATTAGCTCTGGATTAAAGATTATTCTGGTCTCACCTAACAAAGTTAAAAGCAAGCTTTAAAAGGACAAAAATATTTTTTTTAAGTTTGTTTATTTTGAGAAGACAGGGAGGGACAGAGAGAGAGGAGATAGAGAATCCCAAGCAGGCTTCTGGCCGTCAGCACAGAGCCCAATATGGGGCTTGATCCCACTACCCTGGGATCATGCCTGAGCTGAAATCAGGAGTCAGACACTCAACTGACTGAGCCACCCAGGTGCCACTCTCACAATCTTTTCTTAACCCCAGGTCTGAAATTCAACAATGATGTGAATGATGTGATGTGGGTTTTTAAAATTTGTTGTGCTGGGGGGCGCCTGGGTGGCTTAGTCGGTTAAGCGTCCGACTTTCGCTTAGGTCATGATCTTGCGGTTCATGGGTTCGAACCCCACGTCGGGCTCTGTGCTGACTGCCAGCTCAGAGCCTGGAGCCTGTTTCAGAGTCTGTGACTCCTTCTCTCTCTGCCCCTCCCCTGCTCACGCTGTCTCTCTCTCTCTCTCTCTCCTAGAAATAAATAAAACATTAAAAAAAATTTGTTGTGTTGGGTACAAAGAGTTTCATTCAGTCCTAAAACTTGTCCTTCAGCTATAGGAAATTTTGTGTATTATGTCTTCAGTAATTTCCAATATAATTAGGAAATGTTAAATCACGTTTTTTTAAATTACATTTTTGGTGGGATTTTTTTTTTTCTGTTACCTATTTGTCTCAGTTTTCTCCAAGTTCCTTTTGACTATTTCTATTGGTTTCTACCATGTTAAAAACTTTCCTCAAATGTCTGATGATTCTCAGCTGCTCCTATATAGTAAAAGTTAAATCTCCTTCAGTTATTCCAATTACAAATATCTTAAGTTGTTTAAAATTGTCTCACAGCTGATTCTGGTCTTTTTCAGTCATTTTTTAAAAATCTGGACATATATACAGATATATACATATATATAAACGTTTATTCATTTTTGAGAGACAGAGCTTGAGTGGGGGAGGGGCAGAGAGAGACGGAGACACAGAAATCTGAAGCAGGCTCCAGACTCTGAGCTGTCAGCACAGAGCCTGATGTGAGGTTCAAACCCATGAACCGCAAGATGGTGACCTGATCCAGACTTGGAACTTAACCAAGTGAGCCACCCAGGTGCCCCTATTTATTTATGTTTATTTATTTATTTCTCTTAGACATTTTAAAAAATGTTTATTTATTTTTGAAAAAGAGAAACAGAGCATGAGTGGAGGAGGGGCAGAGAGAGAGAGATAGGGAGACACAGAATTCAAAGCAGGTTCCAAGCTCTGAGCTGTCAGCACAGAGCCTGATGTGGGGCTCGAACCCATGAACAATGAGATCATGGCCTAAGCTGAACTCAGATGCTTAACCTACTGAGCATCCAGGTGCCCTTATTTATTTTTTAATGTTCATCTCATTTGAGAGAGAGAGAGAGCACAGCAGGGGAGAGGCAGAGAGAGAGAGAGAGAGAGAAAGAATTCCAAGCAGTCTCTGCGCTGACAGCACAAAGCCCAACCCAGGACTCGATCCTATGAACTGTGAGATCATGACCTGAGTTGAGCCAAAATCAAGAGTCAGACCCTCAACTGACTGAGCCACCCAGGTGCCCCTATACAGAAAATTTATATTGGATAGTTTCTGTAACTATCCCTTCAATTTCACTAGAATTTTCTTCTGCAGTGTGTTATCTGCTATTATTTCCATCTTCTCTAGAAATTCAGTGTGGATCTCTTTACTATCTTCCATGTTTCTGCTTATCACTATTCAATTTTTCCTCTAACCTGTAGAACATATAGAATATAGTTATAATAACTTTTAATGTTATTGTCTAGTGATTTTATCATCTGTTTTATTTCTCAGTCTTTCTATTTATTAACTTTTCTGCTTATTACAGGTTTTATTTTCTTCTTTGTGTCTGACAATTTTTTACTAGATACTAGACATTGTCATTTTACCTTATTGTATATTGGACCTTCATGTATTCTTACAATTTTTTTTTAATTTTCCTTAATATTTATTATTTTTGAGAGAGAGAGACAGAGACAGCATGAGCAAGGGAGGGACAGAGAGAGAGATGGAGGCAGAATCTGAAGCAGGCTCCAGGCTTTGAGCCTGATGTGGGGCTTGAACTCATGAATGATGAGATCATGACCTGAGCAGAAATCAAGAGCCAGATGCTTAACCAACTGAACCACCCAGGTGCCCCTGCATTTTTCATTATAAGCCTTATAATACTATTTGGCCTTTTAAACTATGTACATGCAGGGGTGCCTGGGTGGCTCAGTTGGTTGAGCGTCCAACTTTGTCTCAGGTCATGATCTCATGGTTCATGGGTTCGAGCCCCGCGTTGGGCTCTGTGCTGAAAGCTAGCTCAGACCCTGGAGCCTGCTTCGGATTCTGTCTCCCTCTCTCTCCGATCCTCCCCTGCTCACGCTGTCTCTATCTCTCTATCTCTCTCTTAAAAATAAATTTAAAAAAAAAACATTAAAAATTTTAAATAATGCTCATTAAAAAAATAAATTATGTACATGCGTGAATATGATAAAAACTTAACTTAAATTTAAATATCTCAACAAAGTAAAGATTTTCCTTTTCTTTTTTTATAATAGTTTATTGGGGCTCCTGGGTGGCTCAGTCAGTTAAGCATCTGACTTTGGCTCAGGTCATGATCTTATGGTTCATGGGTTCGATCCCCATGTCAGGCTCTGTGCTGATGGCTAGTTCAGAGCCTGGAGCCTGCTTCAGATTCTGTGTTTCCCTCTCTCTCTGACCCTCTCCTGCTCACGCTCCCTTTCCCTCTCTCTCAGAAATAAATAAAACATTGAAAATTTAAAAAAAATAGTTTATTGTCAAGGTGGTTTCCATATAACACCCAGTGCACATCCCAACAAGTGCCCTCCTCCCTGCCCATCACCTCCCTTCCTCTGTCCCCCACCCCCATCAGGCCTCAGTTTGTTCTCAGCATTCAAGAGTCTCTCATGGTTTGCCTCCCTCCCTCTCCCCAACTGTTATTCTCCTTCTCCTCCCCCATGGTCCTCCGTTAAGTTCCCCCTAATCCACCTATACGTAGAAACACATGGTATCTGTCCTTCTCTGCCAGACTTATTTCACTCAGCATAACACCCTCAAGGTCCATCCATGTTGCTACACATGGCCAGATTTCATTCTTTCTCATCGCCATGCAGTATTCCATTGTATAGATAAACCACATCTTCTTGAAGATTTTTCTTTTGTTAAAACAAAATTAAAATATGGACAACTCCTTTACACTAGTATGGTGAAAGAAATAAAACTTGTTTGTTTCTATCTTCTTCCAGTTCCATGATTTCCAAGTTTCCTCTTCTCCATGCTCCAAGTCCCTTACATGTTATTAGGTGAAGATTATTCACAGAGAATGAGGAAGAGCTAATAAAAATGATTGATAAGTATAAACAAGCCCAAAAGTTTTGGAATCTAGGACAAGTCTTTTGGGCTGAAACTTTTTAGAATATAAGGTATGAAAAAGAATCATAGAATGTGGGAATCTTCAGAAAGTTTCTTTCTGTAGATAGATTTTTATTAAACAAATACATTCTGCAAATGCTGTCAAGTATAGCAACAATCAGAGGGTCCTCCCCATGCATTCACTCTGCTAAGGAATTCAGCATTAAAGACAAAACTTGCCTAGGCTAAAAACAAAAATAAGAAAATAAGAAAAGCTAAAAATTACTGAGCAGTTGATAAGTGACAAGCATTGTACCAAGCCATTTATTTGCATTATAGCATTTGAAGCCTCACAATCATCTTAGGAGTGGGGTTTGACTATTTCCCCATTCTACATATGGGAAGACTTTTAGAAGGGTGAGTAACTTGTTGGAGAAAGTGGCAATCTGGATTTAAACCCAGATCCTTCTTACTCAAGAGCCCAAACTCTTGTAAACTTCTACTGTGTTTTGAGCAAAACCCAAAATGACAATTTATGGGGTGAGAGGGGAAAAAGATTAGCTATCACTCTGGCTGCCAAATCTCAAGACAAGGCTATAGGAGTAGAAGAGAAAATTATAAGGACCTATTGAAACTGCAAAAGAATGATATTACTTGTGGAAAAATCCCACAGTAGATGGTCACGTGAACACTGCTAGAATAAGCCAAAGTACACGCAAATTAATTCACCAAACACTTACTTAGTAACCTCTGAGTTTCACTGAGCTGGGTACTGGCAATATAATTTCTTTGTATAATAATATAATAAATGTAATATAATATACTTAGAAATTAAGAATTTGTTGAAGAATCACTACAAAATTAGAGGCCTTTTGCTATCCTTAGAACATTCAGTACTATTTCTTAAAAGAAATTAGTTGTTATACTATGGCTATTTCAGTAGAGGGCACTAGGTGATCAAGATCATTTTGAACTTTGGCGGCAAAGCAGTTAATAGACCAATCTTTCAGAACTGTGTAGTCAGGATTTTAAAAAGCACATCAAGTGTTCCAAAATTGGAGTAAGTCATAAACCAAAGAAAAGAGGTTTTGAATATGAATATTGGCAAGATCACTAAGATCAATACTCCAGATGCTTGCACAATTATAGATTTTTTTGAGTGGTACCATTTATAAACTCACTTCCATTACTTCCTTGCAAATCTCTATTAGGGCCACCAGGAAAAGTCAGTTCAGCTTACCTAGCACTTCTGAGGGAGATGGCATAGGGCGTAAGATTTCCAAGGACACTGAGAGTACCTCTCCACCTCCCCACCCTACCTTCACCTGCTACCCAGTGCCTTTTCTTTTACTAAGTATGTGGCCTGGGGGCAAAGTATTTAATCTTAGTTTCCATACCTCTAAAATAGTGATAATTTCTCCCATGATTATGAATGTGAAAATA
Source organism: Crocuta crocuta (assembly GCF_008692635.1). Classification (NCBI taxonomy): domain Eukaryota; kingdom Metazoa; phylum Chordata; class Mammalia; order Carnivora; family Hyaenidae; genus Crocuta; species Crocuta crocuta. The sequence goes on from NW_027529934.1 coordinate 17,438,792, forward strand.
TGTTGCAAATATAATAAAGTTTGTAAGATACTAATAAAGTAAAAAAATATAAAAGAAAGTATAAAGTATAAAAAGTCAACCTATTAGAAAAAGAAATTTCAGAAATGAGTGTGATCCTATATACATATATACTCTTTGGATTCCAGGCCTATGAAGATTAACTTTGGAAACTCCTAACAATAGAGTACTTCTTGATTGTCCAGACAGTTAAAAGCAGAAATCGACAGTCACAATTTCAAAACACTGCCTCCCAGCCCCTTCTTGAGATTTTGCCAAGTCCCTTTTCCACCTCTCCCCCATTGAAGAAGAAATACAAATTAATTCATGGAGATTTACTAAAAGAGATTTCTATAATGTAATAATCTCTGTTGCCAAACTTCTATTAGTTTACATAGACAAACCTCTCAGTGTTCAGGGAGAAAAAAAATCCAGCTGATAGCACTTTTCATTTTCTTAAACACACACATACACACACAATTTGCATGCCTAATTAGTACTATGGTCACTCACCATCGCTCCCAAATTGTCTTGATGTTTCCATAAACATATAGGGTATGATTATATTTTATTTATGTAGGGGAAAACTATAAAGAGCAGAAAGATCAAATGATTTGCTTAAAATGACGTAGTATCAACCATGAAAGTTTGCCTTCTAATCCATCACAGAACAACTAGAAAGCACTGGAACCACATGAAACTACTGGAAAATTAGCATCTTAAGTTCTATTTTATCTATCTTATTACTCATTTATTTATAAAATCAACAAATGTATGTTGAACTGTGACTATATGCCAGACACTGTGGAAGATGCTGGAGACACCATAGAGAAGGGGGGAACCCAATACAGTTCCTACATAATCATGGAGTTTATAATGTAGAGAGGAAGATAAACCTCAAAAACTATAAGGAGACAAATAAAACAGTTGTGAGTTGTAAACATTCTATGAAGGAAATAAACATAAGGGAAAATAGAAAAGAACAGAGGAAAATGATCTTAGAGAAGGTATTCAGGAAGAATCAGGTCAAAAACAGATGGTGACATTCAGGCTGAGACCTGAAAGGAGAAGCAGTGTTGTGGAGGTTACATCCCTCCTGACAGAGGTAATAAATCGCGTGTGCAAACACCCTGAGGAGAGAAAGATCTTGATGTACTGGAGGAACTGAAAGAAGACTGGACAGTCAGAGCATAGCCTGCAAGGGGAGAATGACTTGAAAAATGAGGTTGAAGAAATTAAGTTGAGTCAGGTCACACTGAGTTTTGTAGACCATGGTTGGAGTTTGGATTTTATTCTAAGGAAAATATGAAGTTACTGAAGGATTTCAAGCAGAGGAATGATGTGATTAGATTTGTGTTTTAAGAAGATTCTTTTTCCTACTATGAGAAGAATGGGGTGGAAAGGAGCAAGAGAGGCAACAGGTAGGTGTCTAATGCAATAAGTCTCTCAGACAGATGATGATGAACTCAGCAAAGGTGGGGATGGAGATGAAAAGTTGCTCATGAAGTTGGAATGTGTTTTAGAAACATTCGTGGTTCTACTAGTTATTAGTACACATTAGGGGGAAAAAACTCAAGATGTAATCTTTTCACTTGACCGGATGGGTTCTTTTACCTCTTCCAAAGAACTCAAAGCTCTTATCAAGCACTTCAGTCAATTGACCAAATATTAACTGAACACCTTCTAAGTATATAGAAATGAAATTTGAGAGATGGTACCCTCTTCTGAATGCATACTCAGCTTGGAAATCCAAAGTTCCCTGATTAAAACCATTAGAAAATAACCTAATGCTTAATATAAGACTAAATACTAAGTGTAGAAAATAAGTTCTCAGTAAGGATAAAGAAAAAAAATTGGACTATCAAGGTATTTTTATGGTTCTAAAATTGGAGACTATTTTTGGGATGCCAAAGATGCACAAGGTTTATGTCAATGAACACATTCAGATGAGGAAAGGATTAGAGTAAGATCATTATGGCAAGTGCTTTTGGGAGTTTCTGCTCAGCTCAAAATAACTCTCCCACATCTCTCAGAACTGATGCTCTTGTCACAGAAATGGGCACCTGGTAGCCATGTTTTATTACATGATTCCTAGTCTCATGGCAAGATTACTTAGACTGCACTGGAAGCTTGACCCAACCAAGTCAGGCCAATCAAATTCTCTATGTCAGAAATTCTGGTGCCCCAGAAAGTCTGAATTGGGATTAGGAATAGGGAGGTTAGTCTCTAAACATGACTGGAACTGTAACACATAAAATCCAACAGGCAGGAGAAGTGGGAAAAGCTGATCTGCGGAGAGAATGAGGAAGAGAAAAGTCTTGATTTCTTCATTCTAGAGCCTACTGTGCTAGAGTGCACTAGCCTCTGTACTTCCAGAGTCTCTCACTGCATTCTTGTCCTTGAATTTTGTGAGAAAACTCCATATCCTTAAAGAATTACCTTTTTGCTCAAATCACCTTAAGTTAGTTGCTATTACTTAGAACCAATATGTCCTGTCCAAGCCCAGTACAGTCATGAAAATAGAACGATCACAATGAAAACGGGACAATTACAGCAAAAGATCATTCTATACACAAAACATTGAGGAGGAAAGAAAGAGTACAAGGCTAGGCACCTTCTTTAACAAGCTTACAACTAGTGACATATGATAAACAGCACACCAGAAGATTAATGACCCCTCATGGATGCTGGTATCAAAAGATTCTCTTTTTTTAAATATTTATTTATTTTTGAGAGAGAGACAGAGACAGAGACAGAGTATGAGCAGGGGAGGGGCAGAGAGGGAGACACAATCTGAAGCAGGCTCCAGGCACTGAGTTCTCAGCACAGAGCCTGACACAAGGCTCAAACTCACAACCATGAGATCATGACCTGAGCCGAAGACAAGAGTCAAACGCTTAACTGAGCCACCCAGGTGCCCCTCAATGATTCTTTAGGTAAAGAATTTAAATGACATTGTCAGAAGGGAAAGGGAGTCATGAGTCTGGCACTCACATACTCTGAGGAAGTGTTAATTTCTGGAAATTAGTTTGGCAAGATTCTTAAAATGGATATACTCTTTTCAACAAACAGGACTTATCAAGTCCTTACTATGTGCCAGGGACCCCTAGATACTGGAAATGAAGTGCTAAATAAGAAAGGCAAATTTTCTGCCTTCATGGAACTTACTCTCAGGGAAGAAAAAGTAGAGAGAAAAATAATAAATAGTAAATTAATTACTCTATAGCCCATAATTTCTAGAAATTCACAAAGTAAATAAATAAATGTACACAAATGTAAGCACAAGGATACTGATACATTACGATGTTGTTTACAATATTAAAGAATTGGAAACAACCTAAATGTTCTGTAAGGAATTAATTATACAAATGATAGTATATCCAAATTGTAGAGTACTATGTTCCAACTCAAAAACATTTATCTACTATATGTGAGGTATTATTCTAGTGTTTAATATGTAGTAATTTATTTAATAAAAAGAAATCCTGAAGAAGGTATTTCATTATCATCTCCATTTTATGGATAAGGAGACTATGGCATAGAGAGACTATGGAATGCATATATACAAAATCATATAGCTAATAAGCGGGGGAAGTAAGATTTGAACCCAGAGAAAAGTTTGACTCTAGGAGCTAGCCTCTTAACTATACTGTCTCCTGAAAAGAATTACAATATGGGAAAATACCCATACTATAATTTTTAAGTTAAAAAATTCAAGATACGGGGGCGCCTGGGTGGCTTAGTCAGTTAAGCGTCCGACTCGCTTAGGTCATGATTTCGCGGTTCGTGGGTTCGAGCCCCACGTCGGGCTCTGTGCTGACTGCCAGCTCAGAGCCTGGAGCCTATTTCAGAGTCTGTGTCTCCCTCTCTCTCTGAGCCTCCCCTGCTCACACTGTCTCTCTCTCTCTCTCTCTCCTAGAAATAAATAAAAATTAAAAAAAAATTCAAGATACAGATCTAATTTCACAAATAATTTTAAGTTTAAAATTATGTATATATTTATGCCCTTACAAAGAATTAGGAGATATTCCACAATAGTAATAAATTGTTTTCTCCGAATGATAGGATTACAAGTTTTACTTATTCATCTTTTTTATATTTCCAAAACTGTTTTGCACTTAACCAGGATTACTTAGTAAAAAGGGGGATGAAATTTGTGCTGAGGCTTGAAGGATAAGGAGAAACTATGTAAGAACTGGCAGAAAAGGGGGCACCTGGGTGGCTCAGGTGGTTAAGTGTCGGACTTCAGCTCAGGTCACGATCTCATGGTCTCTGGGTTTGAGCGCCGTGTCTAGCTCTGTGCTGACAGCACAGAGCCTGGAGCCTCTTTCAGATTCTGTGTCTCACCCTCTCTCTGTCCCTCTCCCATTTGTACTCTGTCTGTCTGTCTGTCTCTATCAAAAATAAGTAAACATTAAAAAATATTTTTTAAATGACTAGACATCTTATATGCATTGCCAACTACCCATAAAATAGCTAATGCTACTGGTTGATTTCAAATTACTTTAGAATTGGTAGTGCCTGCTGTTATGGAAGTCTCTGACAATAATTTGGCAGTGGTTCAGAAAAGGAAATGGAAAAAAAAAACTTTATCTTAATATCTATGTATTTGACACTTTCACTGTGCTGTGTGGGAGTTACCTGACACAAGAAGATGGTGGGCCGTTACCCTTCTGTATTCCTGTCACACTTCCTATCACACAATGCACTTTTCTGAATGATGTCTCTAAAACCAACTGAATAAGATCAAAAATGTTTCTCCAGAAAGTCCTAAAGTAAAGAATAAGTAGAGATGTATTTTGGGAAATACTGATGTAATTTTGTAATCACTCTCTGGTCTGACACTCATTCAACAGGTATTTGCATTTGTTAAAAGCCTATAAAGGCAGGATACCTGATGGGAGACTCCATTGTACTGACATAGTCATGGCCCTCAAAGCATTTGTTCCTAGTAAAGAGATAAGTAAACAATTATACATAGTTCAAGGCAGGTGTGATTAAAGTACTATGAGTGGTATGAGCCATATTTTAACCCATTACACAACTGGGAAGAATTACGTCTAGACAGGTCAATTGAGCTTAGAGCTGAAGAATGGTAGAAATTCAATTAACAAAGATGAGGGGTAAGGAGGACATTCTAAGCACTCTACCTGGTGTGAACACAGAAAACCATGGCATAGGGGCACGTAGGTGGTTTAGTTGTTGAGCATCTGACTTCAGCCCAGGTTATGATCTCACGATTTGTGAGTTCCAGTCCTGCATCAGGCTTGCTGCTGTCAACAGAAAGCCGGCTTCATATCCTCTGTGCCCCTTTCTTTCTGTGTCTCTCCCACTCACACTCTCTGTCTCAAAAATAAATAAACCTTTAAAAACAGGAAAGAAAACCATATCATATATTGTTGGTGCCAAAACATAGATGATTTTGAATTCCTGACACACTGCCAGGAATATACACCCTCAGCTCTTTCCCCCCATTTAGCTCCAAGAGGTTGAAAACTAGGCCAACAAACTCTAGACAGAAGATTTGAAAGACTTTGAGATGTCTTTCCAGGACTACCTGAGATGTCCAAAAAGAAAGACCTAAAGATACCAACATTGCAGATTTCTTAATATGGTGGCCAAAAGCAGGTCGCTGTACAGCAAATTTGCCAGTTGACAAGACTTTATCATGGGCTCAGAGCTTACAAGCAGCTTTGTGGTTTAAGACAGATGAGCAAAGGTCACAGTTATCATACTTTCTGAGGAAAGCCTCTAACAAATACGTAGAAATAACCTGTAGGGAAAAAAGACTATGGGGACAAAAGGATATTTTTTTAAAAATCCTCATTAATATCCTCAAAAAAATAGGAGAAAATTTTGCATCCATAAAGCAAGAACATGATGCCATATAGAAAAAGCATTCATTATGCAAACAAAACAAAACAAAAAATAAGCTCTTGTAAATTAACCTTTGAGAAGCTAAATGAAAACTTTAGTATCTGGAAGCTGATGCTGTGGAAAAAATAGAGCAAAAAGCAGAGATAGAAAACGTAGAAGAGCGAGAAGAATTAAAAGTCTGATCGAGATGGACCAGAATTTATTTTTTTTCAATGTTTTTTTTATTTATTTCTAGGAGAGAGAGAGAGAGACAGCGTGAGCAGGGGAGGGTCAGAGAGAGAGGGAGTCACAGACTGAAACAGGCTCCAGGCTCTGAGCTGGCAGTCAGCACAGAGCCTGCCTTGGGGCTCGAACCCACGAACCGCGAGATCATGACCTAAGCGAAAGTCGGACGCTTAACCGACTAAGCCACCCAGGCGCCCCGAGATGGACCAGAATTTAAATAATTAAAGTTCCAGAAAACAAGAACAGAGAAAATGAAAGGGCGGAAGTAAACAGTGAACATATTCAAATTGAATTGAAAGATGTGAATTTCTAGACTGAAAAAAACTTTTACAGTGTGCAGCAGAATCATTAAAAATAGACCCATTGGAAGGCACATCATGAAATTTCAGAAACCTGAAGACAAGGAAAAATTCTATAAGCTTCCAGAGGTAAAAATAGGACATAAACTACAGATCATGAGTTAGAATAATTTTGGACTCCTGTGGTAGAATTCTAACTGCAAGATTTCCCATCCTTTGTGTACATGTATATCATGGATATGATGCATTTCTCCCCATAATTAGGTTTTGTTGTACAGCACAGTTGACTTTAAGAAGTCAGTTAAGTGTCCGACTTCAGCTGAAGTCATGATTTCACAGTTGTGGGTTCAAGTTCCACATCAGGCCCTGTGCTAACAGCTTGGAGCCTGGGGCCTGCTTCGGATTCTGTGTTTCCCTCTCTCTCTCTGCCCCTCCCCTGCTCATGCTCGAGCTCTCTCTCTCTCTCTCTCTCTCAAAAATAAATAAACATTAAAAAAAAATTCTTTTTAACAGAAAAGAAAGCTTTGACCTAATCAGCATTAAAAGGGCCTCTAAAAGAGATGGTGCTCTTCCTAACAAAGGAGGGTCCCCATAACTGGCTTTGAAGACAAGGAGGCCACATGGCAAGAAATGCAGGCACGTGTAGAAGCCGACAAAGGTCTCTCCTGCCAGCCAGCAAGGATATGGGGATCTCAGTCTTAATACTATAAAGAACTACATTCTGGCAGCCTCCTGAAGAAGCTTAAAGGTGAATTTTCCCCCAGACTCTCCAGACAAAAACATTTGTCCAGCTAATACCTTATTTCAGCCTTGGGTTTCAGCAGAGAACTGTGCTTGGATTTCTGACCTACAGAACTCTGATCCAATAAATGTATATTCTTTGAAGCTGATGGGTTTGTGGTGATTTGTTAACAAAAAATAGAAAGTTAATACAGCTTCTTGGCAACAATGACAGCTATTCAACAATGCCCCCCCCCCGCCGTCAAAATACTGAAAAAAAGTATTTTCAAACCTAGAATTATATACATAGCTACCAATTATCTTTGAGAGTAAATTAAGGATATTTTCACACATACAAGGTCTCAGAAACTTACCTCCCATATTCTTTCTCTTAGGAAGCTACTGATGTGTGTGTTTCACCGAATTTAGGGGGAAAAAACAACACAAGAAAGAGGAATATGCGGAAAAAACAACACAAGAAGAGGTGTGAGGAGAACTCCCAGGATGTTGGTTAAAGGAGATCCCAGGATAACATGTTGTAGACAACTGGTCCACACTGGAGCAGGTTAAAACACTCTGGGGACATTTCGCCAGGAAGATTAAATTGAAAGAATACCTAATATTATAGTTGAGAGAATGGAGAAGAGGTTTGGGTAATTGGCAAAGAGCTGAGGGTTGAATTACTGATTGTATATAGAACACTAACTGTGTAACAACAGCTTTAAAAAATATTTTAAGGGAAATAAAAAGTAGTACAAGATTGGTTATCATAGTTCACTACTTGATTTAGTACATAATCGTAATAGAACATTTTATCACAGTGAGATGTCAATGAGACTTAAAGCTCAAAAGTCAAAAGTAGAAAGCAGATGTATAGATCTGGAATACCAAACGAATGAATTAAAGAGCTGAAAAATGCTGCCTCTACAGAGAAATAGGTGAGGTGACTGCTTGTTTTAAACCTTATGAAACTATTTTTCTCCTTAAAGGCGTGTGTATCTTCAATAAAATAAACACCAAAAAGAAGGAGGAGGAGGAAAAGGATGTAGTGAAAGGTATCTCTACAAATTAATCAGATGTAAATGACTTTCTTAAGAGGAAACTGACAACCCTCTCACCATAATAAAGTGTTCTCATGTTAGTATCCATTTGTCAAACAACGGAGCATTATGGTAAATTTTTGAGCAGAAGGGAACCCATTTGTTCCTTCTGCAAGTGGTGATGAAAAGAAATTGATTGAAAATATCTTAGGAAGTAGACTCTAGAGAGTCTGGTGATTGATGATGGATGGTAGGTACTTGGTGATTGATTGCTGGATGGATGGGGACAATAATAACACAGAAGGGGTGAGAAAGGAAGCGTCAGGGATGGTTCCCAGGTTTCTGCCTTGGAGTAGTACCTGGGTGGCTGCTGGTGCCATTTTCTGCTCTATAACAGACATGAAAAGGAATGGACTTGGAAAGGCAGGAAAGAATTCATGTTTGCTTTGAGGCATGGTCAAATAACGTATGTAAGGGACATCCAAGCAGAGAAGAAAAATGGCAACTAGATCTAGAGAACAAGAGTTCATAAGAAAGATTAGGCCTTGAAAAAGATAATTAAGAACATAACATATAGGGGTGCCTGGGTGGCTCAGTTGGTTGAGCATCCAGCTTCGGCTCAGGTCATGATCTCACAGTTTGTGGGTTTGAGCCCTGCATTGGGCTCTGTACTGACAGCTCAGAGCCTGGAGCCTGTCTTCAGATTCTGTGTCTCCCTCTCTCTCTGACCCTCCCCTGCTCTCTCTCTCTCTCTCTCAAAAATAAATAAAAACATCAAAAAATTTTTTAAAAAAGAATATATAAATAAGATGACTAGGGGAAGGGAGCAAGAGAATCCCTTCCTAGGGACAGACCTGCTTTGCTAAATCCATTCAGAGAGGCTATGCTTCAAAAGTCCATGGGAAAATATTTGTAGGGTCAGCAAAGAGTCAGAGACCCTGTGGCTGATGGTAGCATTGGGGAAGGGGGGAGATATTCATCAGGAATATAAAGTTATTTGTTGTGTGGCATGCCTGTAACTCTTTGGTTTTCTTTTCATGAGATCTTTAGTAAAAACTGACTTCTCTTCTCAGTATTTTGTGGAGATTTGTTTTTTGAGAATGTGACCAAAAAAATGATTTGTATCTCAAGATTTGTACAGGGAGAAGCCAGATGTGGTCCATGGAAGGATTGGCTACATGTCTAAAATAATCATCAGCAAAGTATTAGGGGAAGCATTTTCACATGTCTCTGGTGATGACTAATACCAGGCAGAACCCAAAGAAGTCACTGTGGTTATGCAGGAAGTGCTCTGAAGATCGCGATTTTTTTTTAATGTTTTTTTTTTGTTGCTATTGGTAGTGGTGGTGGGGGTCCTATGTTCCTCCATTACTGCTGTTTTTGTTTTGTTTTGTTTTTTATTGAGACATAACTGACATATAACATTATATTAATTTCAGGTGTACAACATATTGTAATCTCAATTCCTAACAAAAATACAAAAGAAAAAGTAGGGTCCTATAGTAGAGAGCAAATGTAAGAGATGGCGTCCAACATAAAGTTATCAGAAAGGGTGGAACCAAATAAACTAAGCCTTGTGAGAAAATGCTAAAAAGGGTGTTAAGAAGGAACCACCCTACCTCTTGAGGCCAGTGGCAATGCAATTCACTGCTTCTGGCTTTGTGGCAACCAAGTGTTCATCAACTGTAATTTATCAACATTCTACCAACATTCTAATGCCACCATCTTCATACCCTGGGCTCTTGCTCTGCTTCCCTTTATATCCTAGCACCTGTCAGTACCTGAAATTGTATCCTATACTAATTAATTTGTTTGTTTGCTGTCCATCTCTGTCACTCCAAGGCAAACTCCCTGGGAAGAGGAAATTCATCTTCAATATTCTTTCTAGAATTGTACCTGTCATATATAAAATTACTCAATAAATATTTATTATCGAATGAATCAATTAATACCTTGCTTCTGCCTTTTATCAGAAATGACCTTTGGATTAAAACAAGTACGAAAAAGTTGGTTAAGAGGGAATTCAAGCCCAAAGCAGAGTAAAGTTTGTATCAAGGCCTTTGAAGTAATGATAATTGAAATTATTATTTAGTGCCAAGTAGGTGTGCCTTGGAGGATGGTACTGAGCACTTAATCCACCTTATCTAATAGAATCTTCAAAGCAACTATTATTATTTCAATTTTATAGATACATTTAGAAACTAAGCTCCCAAAGGGAGAGGGATCTTGTCCAATCTAGCTGATGTACAAGCGAAAGCTCAAACCCAGATCTCTTCAGAGCCTGTGTCCTTAAGCACTCTGTGATTCTGCCTTATGAAATAAAAATAACATGTCCATACTTGGGGCCCAGCCAAATTATCTATCAGGATTCCAAAATTATTGAGCAGCTCTTTATAATTATTAAGGAATTATGAAAAATAGGCTAGGGATAGCAGGCTGCTGATGGGTACATGTATTTATGATTTTTTAAAAATATTTTTTAATGTTTTATTTATTTCTAGGAGAGAGAGAGACAGCGTGAGCAGGGGAGGGTCAGAGAGAGAGGGAGTCACAGACTCTGAAACAGGTGCCAGGCTCTGAGCTGGCAGTCAGCACAGAGCCCGACGCGGGGCTCGAACCCACGAACCGCGAGATTATGACCTAAGCGAAAGTCAGACGCTTAACCGACTAAGCCACCCAGGCGCCCCTGTATTTATGATTTTTAAGAAGAGTGGAATATATAATGAAGGATCACAGAGCTATGTAGATCAGTTGTACTATGTACATAACATTTTTGGCCATTGAAATGACTAGGCATTTCAAGTTATACACTACCTACAATTCCCTGCTGGCTTCTCCCAGCCATGTTACATGTTTTGATTTCCTGCCTGGCCCCCAAAGAAATTTCAACATATAACCCATGAAAACTATAGAAATCTGTCCCAGGGGAAATCTAAGGACATGTACACTGTTTCGGATCACTTTATTTATTTTTTTAAATTTTCCTTTCTATGTTTATTTTTGAGAGAGAGATGGAGAGCAAGTGGCAGAGGGGCAGAGAGAGAGGAAGACACAGAATCCAAAGCAGGCTCCAGGCTCTGAGCTGTCAGCACAGAGCCCGACACAGGCCTCAAACACATGAACAGTGAGATCGTGACCTGAGCTGAAGTCAGATGCTTAACCGACTGAGCAACCCAGGCGCCCCCATTTAAGATCAGATTAAAAGAAAATAGTAACTGGGGCACCTGGGTGGCTCAGTCAGTTAAGCCTTCCACTCAGGTCATGATCTCATGGTTCATGGGTTCAAGCCCTGTGTCGGGCTCTGTGCTGACGGCTCAGAGCCTGAAGCCTGCCTCACATTCTGTGTCTCCCTCTCTCTTTTGCCCCTCCTCTGTTCGCTCTCTGTCTTTCAAAAATAAATACATGTTTAAAAAAATTTTTTACCAAATAGTAATTGATCATCAAGAGGCATTAAGGTTTAATATAAACTCCTAAGACTAAATTCATTTTCAAGGTTATTATAGTCATTGTAAGTGACAAGTAGTGGTGGCAGGAAAAACAGAAAGCAAAGCGTAGATTTTTTAAACTGACACTTTAGAATATCTTAGAGGCAAATATATCAGAAACTGGAAACAATGCCTCTGGGAAGGGAATGAGAAGTCTGAAGAACAGAGCAGGGAGGAAGATTTACTTTTCATTGTCCATCCTAGAGCGCATTTTGAATTTTATAGCTCTAAGATTTTGCTTATGATGAAGCCCTTGCTGACACAAAGGCAGGAACCAGTGAGCGTCTGAAACAGAATCCAACCAAATGACTTTAACTACCATAGCTTCTTGAAGACTCTCTGAGATGATGTTAAATCAAGCTCCGTAGCTTTGATGATGACACAGAGAAACATACTGCCTTTGTTCCCAATTACCACATGACACTGAATTCAGCTGCCTGTTAGAATCCAAGCTCAGCTGTTTGCTCCATGTGACTCAGCCACCACTGGTCTGCACAGTGCTTCTTGCCATGCCCAATGCATTAATTCACCGCTTAGCAGAAATTTGCTCCCTCCTTCTTTTAAAGTTTTCGGTTAGTTGACTAATTTTCTTCAGTTTCCCAACAACGACAAGAAATAGATTTTTAGGCTGTGAGGGTCTCCTTTCTTCTTTACCTTCTGTTTTCCACAGACTTGAAGCTTGAGACAAGAGAATTAAAGTTTCAAACCATTGTTTCATGTAGCTATTCGCCTTGAATGATTTTGATATATGCTTGCTTAGAAAATTCTGAATTTCTGACTTTTTAACAAGAAAATGTATCAAGAGATGTTATTAAATTACTCTAACTTTTCCAAGAAGTAAAATGCAATTATTAGAGATAAAATATCGTGTATAAGCAATAGCCTGGGAAGAGGGTAAGAGTGAGAGAGATAGACTAAGAGGAAGGCTGGAGATGAGAGTTCTTTAGCTGATTTCCTATTTTCTTCAGTTTTTTAGAAAGCATTAAAAATATTTCTACTGACAACAAAATACAATTTTAGAGCATAAAGTATAGGCAGTACTATTTATATCCTACTATGTATGTATTAAAAAATTTTTTTTAATGTTTATTTATTATTTTGAGATAGAGATGGAGTGTGAGTAGGGGAGGGACAGAAAGAGAGGGAGACACAGAACATGAAGTAGGCTCCAGGCTCTGAGCTGTTAGTACAGAGCCCAACCTGGGGCTCAAACTCACGGACCACAAAATCGTGACCTGAGCTGGAGTGGGATTCTTAACCAGCTGTGCCACCCAGAAGCCCCTATCCTTCTGTATATATTAAAGCAATGTACCAATAAAAAAGTTTTTTCTTTATATATGCATAAAGACTTATCTATTTTAATATAATTGACTAATTTCTTCTTCCTCCATAAAGAGTGAAAAAGTAGTGAGAATTTTTGACTATTACTTTTTTGTGCTCTGTTGACTGAAGTTAAAATACATTCTGAGTATTTTTCTTTTTCCTGGAACTATTGTCTTTGAACTTTGCCCTGATTTAACCCCATAAATCTAAAGATAGCAACTTTGGCTTCATGTTTTAAACCTAAGAGGGGTGCCTGGGTGACTCAGTTGGTTAACGTCCGACTTCGGCCAGGGTCATGATCTCACAGTTGGCGGTTTGAGCCCTGTGGCAGGCTCTGTGCTGACAGCTCAGAACCTGGAGCCTGCTTCAGGTTCTGTATCTCTCTTGCTCTCTGCCCCTCCCCCATTCACACTGTGTGTGTGTGTGTGTGTCTCCTTCAAAAATAAATAAAACATTAAAACAGTTTAAAAAAATAAAATAAAACCTAAGAATAATTGTTAACCAAAGTAAATATACTCAAAGTGCACAAAATGCAAAAGTAATGTGAAATAAAATAGTCAACCCCCTGGAGAATTTATTCCACTAATTTTGTTTCTTAGAAGCTAGTTATCTGAGTTATGGACTGAACAGATCCTTTGTTCCTTCTCAGTTAAAACATATTTGCACTTCTACTGTTGCTCATTTTCCTCTTCCCATAAGAATCTAGGAGAAATGAAAAATAGAACCAACATTTTAGCTCTTGAACTTTCAGGGTATAGCGAATTCTACGATCTGCTGGGATACTAACTGCTGACTCGCAACTTCAAAACCAAAACTCTCTGGTTTTGCTGTCAACTGATAAGAGCCACTTCTCCAGAAGTTCATGCTCCCTTCTTGGGGTAGTCTTCATCCAATAACAGGTCACTGGAAGTTTATAAAATCTGGCCTCTTGGTTTCAAGGCAGGACAACTCTGAAAAGACTTTCAGCTCCAGAACTTTCTGTAAGGCCTCTGGTGTAGCTTCATCAAAGATCAATTCCTCCCCCTGCCCTCACTCCCTTACAATGTGGTCTCAGAGAGTAGCCCTCAATTAGTCTTTGTCCACAAATCGCCATCTAAAATCTGCTTCTGGGGAAACGCTGGAAAACATATCAGTTGATTTTTCCCCAGGAGGAGTGAACTGATTTATAGTGATATGTCTGTATTCTTTTTTCTCACTGTTTCCCTTTAATTTGCCGATGTTTTTTATCTTCTTCTTCTTCTTCTTTTTTTTTTTGTTCCTTTTAAGTTCCTGTAGCCACAGTTTGCACGAGTACCCTAGAACACAGAATGTTAACAGTAGCAGTGAAACAAAAGCTAGATTATTCCTTGCGCATTTTGTGGCTATCCAAAACAACATTCTTGACTTTGTGAATTAGGGGGAAAGATAGAGTTCGTGAAATTAAGTAAGGCTGATTGACCTTCATGAAGATCAGAGTCATGACCTTGACGTTATTTTGCCATGTGCTGCCCAACTGAGCTAATGGGCTCACACAGAAAGCTTGGAAGGGAGATTTAAAGATTGCTTCTGGAAATCTTGTCATCTCTGTTGGTGACAATCATCGAATCATCCAAAAATAGTCTTTTTGAGAGCTTTTACATTTTTTCAGTAGATTCTGATTCAAAAAGTCAGATTGATTATACAGATATATCTCCTCTCCTCTCTAGGACTCCCCCTAAATTAAGAGAATGGGAGAAAAAACAACAGCAGATTAAAAAAATTTTAACAAGTTTTTGAAAAACTGAAATCAGGGGAAGTAGTAGAAATTGATTCTGTAGAACAGAAACTGAGTAGCCCTAGAGGAGGAAATCCTGTGGCCCTCCCATGAAATAACCAACTCGTGCCTAATCATCCTAAACTAATAGAGCAAAGGGACCCAGAGAAGACAGACAATGTAGTGAAAAGGAAACTCTTTTTAAACTTCGAAACTTTCAGAGAAGAGATTATATGACACCCATTAAAAACAAAACAGGATTTTATTAAAAATAATAGAGAACATAAAAATTATCCTAGAAATTAAAAATATAATCACCAAAATAGTAATGTATTTAGAAGGGTTGAGAAAGGGTTGGAAATCTCCCAGAAAGCAGAGGAAGGTAGAAAGGAAAAAATAAGAGATGAAAGGATCGATGCAGAAAGGCCAAAATCCAAGTTGTAGAATTCCTGCAAGAGGGAGTAGGTAGAAATGAGTCAACTATCACAGAAATAAACCTAGAAAATTCCCCAGACCCAAATGACATGACCCACAAGTAGAAAAAGTCCAGGCACTCCGAGGAATGAAGAAATATTCATATAAAGGTTTGTCACTGTGAAATTGTAAAAACATCAGAGATAAAGAGAAAATTCTAAAAGCTTCCAGAGAGAAAAAGATGGGTCCTATTCAAAGGAACAAGAAAGAGAATGACATCATAGTTGTTATCAGCACTGAAAGGTAGAAGATAATGAAGCAATGCTTTCAGAATTCTGAAGGAAAAATACCTTTCAAGCCAGAAGAAAGTTTAAAGATAAAGGTAATTTTTCCTCAGGCAATCACTGGGTGGGGGGCGGGGGGGTGTCTGAAGGGGTGGGGCAAGACAACTACTTGCCCTTATAAGTTGGTTGGTGCTATTTGATTGATTGACTGCTTTTCATGTATTAAGGACCTAGAAAATTAATTTCTTGTCTATCCTCTAGATTTGACTAAGGATGCACTTCAACAGAAAAGGGATGCAGATCACAACAGAGGACGGCATGGGATCCAGGAGACGGTGAGATGCAACGCCAAAGAAACAGGCCCGCAGAACAATCAACACAGATTGAAACAAGGCAGAGGCTTCAAAGGAGAGAACAGTTTGCTTTGGTGTTATATATGAGCAGTTGGGGAAAAGTGATGCTATGTGGATTGTGCAACTATTTGAGTCGTTATAGCAATTTTAAAGTCCCATTAATTTTATTTTTATTTTATTTTAAAAGTACTCAAGGGGCTTCTGGGTGGTTTAGTCAGTTAAGAATCTGACTCTTGATCTCGCCTCAGGTCAAGATCTCATGGTTGGTGAGTTAGAGCCCCGCTTTGGGCTCTGCACTGATAGCATGGAGCCTGCTTAGATCCTCTCGGGACACCTGGGTGGCTCAGTCATTTGAATGACCAACTTTGGCTCAGATCATGATCTCACGGTTTGTGAATTTGAGCCCCACATCAGGCTCACTGCTGTCGGTGCAGAGCCCACTTCAGATCCCCTGCCCTCCTCTCTCTGCCCCTCCCCTCCTTGCTCTCTCTTTCTCAAAAATTAATAGACATTTTAGGGGCGCCTGCGTGGCTCAGTCGGTTGAGCGTCCAACTTCAGCTCAGGTCATGATATCATGGTTCGTGGGTTCGAGCCTCGCGTTGGGCTCTGTGCTGACAGCTAGCTAGCTCAGGGCCTGGAGCCTGTTTCGGATTCTGTGTCTCCCTCTCTCTGTGATCCTCCCCTGTTCACGCTGTTTCTCTCTCTCTCTCTGTCTCTGTGTCTCAGAAATAAATGAAACATTTAAAAAAAATTCAGATTTTTTTTTTTAAAAATACCCAAGGAGCCCCTAGGTGGCTCAGTTAAGCATCCAACTTTGGCTCAGGCCATGATCTCACGGTTCATGGGTTCAAGCCCCACATCGGTCTCTGTGCTGACATCTCAGAGCCTGGAGCCTCCTTTGAATTGTGTCTCCTCTTTCTCTCTGCCCCTCCCCCACTAGTGCTGTTTCTCTGTCTCTCAGAAATAAATAAACGTTTAAATTAAACAAAAATTTTTAAATTACTCGAGAAGTGCAAAAATAAGAAATACAATCATAGTAGTTTGGAGTATTGAAATTTCAAAATAATATTTATATAGGCATAATGTAAACATAGATCAACTGAATGAAAAATTATGATATAATTATATTGGAAGTGTGGGGTGTGGGTGGAGGGATTGTAAAAGGATTTAATTTACTAGATAGTAAATTCCACGAAGTCAGGGATTTGTCTGTTTTGTCCCCTCTGGCATCCCCAACACATAGAGCAGAGTCTGGCATACAGCTAGGTACCCAACCAAACGTGTCCATTTGTCATCATCAACCATGCCAGGAAGTCATGGCTATGTACAAAGAAACAGCTAAAATGATTTAAAAGAAAACCTGAAGCATTCACTTAGGCGGAAATCTGAAGGGGTGAGACAAGAAACTGCTGTTTGTCTTTATAACTTATTTAGTGCTCCTTGATTTTTTTTGTGTGTATGGAATTGACTACATTTTTTAAATAAAATGAAATAGATACAAGTTTAAAATAAAACAATTATCTCTAATAAAATATATTTTAAAAGAAAGAACTCGGGCACCTGGGTAGCTCAGGTGGTTAAGCATCTGACTCTTGATTTTGGCTCAGGTCATGATCTCACAGTTTGTGAGATCAAGCCCTG
>NW_027529934.1:17456192-17542889 GCF_008692635.1 Crocuta crocuta
AAAGCCACAGGAGTGCTGATTTGAAGGGGCATGTGCACTCCAGTGTTTACAGCTGTGCTATCAACAAAGGCCAAAGTATGGGAAGAGCTCAAAGGTCCATCAATTGATGAATAGATGTGTTTTATATATATATATAAAAGAAGACATGGTATACACACACACACACACGGGTATATATATTTGTATATATATATATATATANTTAATGCAATGCACTTGAATGGTATGAGCTTATAATGGATTTAGAGAATGTTATGACAGTGGGCAAGGTTAAATTATGCCTTACCATGCAATTATGACTATTTTAAATTATTGTATTGCTGAGCAAATGTTTTATTATTTATTTGGTCATGTTAAGAAATCTAGGCTATGCTTTAGATTCTGTGTCTCGTCCTCTCTCTGCCCCTCCCCTGCTCATGCTCCGTCTCTTTCTGTCTCTCAATAATAAATAAACATTAAAAATTAAAATAAAAAGAAATCTAGGCTGCTTTAATTACTTTATTTATTTAATGTTTATTTATTTTTGAGAGAGACAGAATACGAGTGGAGGAGGGGTAGATAGAAACGGAGACAGAATCCGAAGCAGGCTCTAGGCTCGGAGCTGTCAGCACAGAGCCTGACATGAGGCTTGAACTCACAAGCCACAAGGCCATTACCTGAGCTGAAGCTGAATGCTCAACCGACGGAACCACCCAGGTGTCCCAAGAATTCTAGGCTACTTTCAAATGGAGCAAATGCTAGGTAGACTGGATTAATTCTATTGACTTAGCTTTGCTGCTAAAATGTCAACAATTCTTATGGGTTTTTTTCTATGCTCCTTTCACATTGGATGTTTACCATTTTCCTTCCCCTTCTAACATCAGTAACATAGGTCTGTTGAGTTGAGCTCCAGTAGATCCTTTGACTACAGTTTATAAAACAAACCATAGTCTTTGGAAGCCAGCTGCACTCACCACTATACCACCAACATTAAACAAAGCATATGCTTTGGAATCAGGTAATGACACTCGTTAATCCTGTTGCTTACTAGCTATGACTGTGAGTCATTTACTTAACTTCTCCAGACCTCAGTCTCCACACTTTTAAAACAGGGACACTGATCTTACCATATGGTATTGTTAATAAAATTAAAGAAGAATTCAGCATTTGGGATAAATGCCTCCTCAAGTGTCTGGCACTTGACTTAATAAATGGCAGGTAGAATTGTTACTTAAGCTTTGGAGAGTCTGTTGTTTGATTTTATGACATAGTTTTCTCATCTTCCCATAACTTTGCCTTGTGACATGTGCATACACATTTATTTTATAAACTCAAATTTAAATGAATTAAAAGTTGGCTTTCAGGGTTCCATGAGGCTTTTTGACATAACTGTGTTGTTGACAAACCAGGATACTGGGACTTTCAGCAAAGCGTTTACTTCTTGTCCATAATGTGTAAGAAGAGCCAAGGTGATCATAGTTAGAGGTAAGTGATGGTACATGGGGTCTTTATTATATCATTCTGTCCACTTTTGAATATATTTGAAAATTTCTATACTAAAAATCTAGAATACAAGTGAGCTTTCAATACAGGAAAAGGTATAAAATCAGTTCCCCTGAGCAACGCATTTGTTGGTCTATATCCTTGATTATTTGGTGAGTCAACCTAGAAAAGAAAGAGTCCATTTTCTTGTGAACATTTTCCATTATAAATTCTGAATGTTTTCAATGTTTATTTATTTTTGAGAGAGAGAGAGAGAGAGCAAGCAAGGGAGGGGCAGAGACAGAAGGAGACACAGAATCTGAAGCAGGCTCCAGGCTCTGAGCTGTCAGCACAGAGCCCAACACAGGGCTCCAACTCACAAACTGTGAGATTATGACCTGAGCTAAAGTCAGACACTTAACCGACTGAGCCACCCAGGCGTCCCTATAAATTCTATTTTTGTTTTTGTTTTTATTCTAAAGCGTAGCCTACATGACAATAATGAACATTTCATCTCTCGTTAGCTAAACAGGCCTTGGCCTGCTACATACCTGAAGGAAAGACACTTGAGGGAAATCTCTGTAGGAAGCAAAGTGTGGATGAGTCAGCCCATGGCACACTTTCTCTGCGTTGATACTAAATCAAAGTTTCAGTTAATGACAAGAACTGCTTTGTTGCTGAAGTGCTTGTCCTGGGAGTGACAAGGTTGAGGGTGTAGCTATTAATAGATTATATTTCCTTCTTTTTTCTGGTACTGTTTGTTGCAAAGGCCCCAGTGTTGCTTGTAGAAACCTAGATAACTCATTATTTTGATAATTATTCTCTTAGTGAAACTCCATTGGTGATTTTAGTTAAATACAAAATGGTGCTGCCTGTCCTGCTCTGAACTATTTGACTGGGTTGTTTATCCGTAAGTTGTGCCAAGCCTACAAAGGCTTCCCTGCAAAGGTTGTGTTTTGCTGGTCCTTCAGGTGATTCATCTACCAGAGACACATACAAATTATAGTTCAGAAGGTTGTTGTAAGAATTAATTAATGTGTGCTGTGCCCCTTATGATCTTCAGATGAAAGGCACTAAGGACATGTAGTGTGCCTACATTAAAACAATAACATCAGCACGTACTGTAAAGAATATTGGGATCTTTCTGAATGAAAGGTGGAGTATTAACTTCAAGTTATTTTTATTAGTGTTTGCAGAAGAATCACACAGTATGATGAGGAATATATGAAACTCAAGAGATTTCCAGGTGAACGTGTTGCTGGCAAAAGAAGGTAGTAGCCAATAATTCTGTTGTAGACTAAGGAAATTAAATATTTGGCTTTTGGATACGTACACATTGTATCAGAAAGGGAAAAAGAAAGAAACAAGGAAAAACGGGGGAAAAAGCACATGTTTAATGTTCCAGAGAAGGCAGCCTTGATTCTTGAAATTCTTTTCCTATTGAGATAAACATTGACAAACTGGCCAAAGAGAGTTTATCAGAAATATTTGATCTTACGTTGCTCCTCATAGTTTTACATGCGGTTGGGGTAAGAGAGTTCAAAGAAAGCAAAGGGAATGTGGGAAGAAAAACTGGTTAAACATAAATATCAGTGGACACAGGAGAATTCCTAGAGTTATTTTTAACCCATCTTTCTATTTCACTCCATCTGAAAATAAAGGCCTAATAATACCTCCTTCTAAGTTCACTTCCTGTCCATTCCCACCTGCCTCAGGTTTGATCCCTCAGCACCTCAATTTTAAAGCCTTGTCTGACTATACCAGCTTTTAGTCATCTTTCTCTCTTATGACCTTTTGAGCATCTGGGCACCTAGAGTTTGCATCACGTACTTTCCTGTTTGCTGTTCTTACCTACACATTGAGAGCAAGGACTGTTCTTGATACACATTTAATGGGAGAGAGTGAAGAACTTACAAGGAGCACAATAAATGTTTGTCTGATAGCTGACCTTGACTGTGGTCTACTGTCACCTCCCTTTTAAACCAGATGGTGGGGGCCTTAGAAGAGCACTGGCTTTGGAGTCAGAGCTGAATGAGAATTCTACCTCTTCCATCTATATTCCACCTCTAACACATAACTGTGGATAAGATTTTTAGTTTCAGACATTCAAAGAGCTACCTAGACAAATATTAGACATGTCTATTGAGCCCCTGACGTGTGGAGAAGATATTAGATCTGGGAAAAAGAGCTCTCAGATTGTATACTCCTCCATGAGAGAAAAAATTCTCTCAATCGTCTGTGTCCTGAGCCTAAAGAAATATTATCTCCCCCACTCCCAATTTTTTACTTCTCTACTCTTACTAATAAACTTTCTGGTTTGCCCGCTTCCCTGATACCAGGAAAAGTGAGTCTCAGACAGGAGGTAAGAGTTTTCAACCACTGGAAAGGAATATATCACTTGACATTATGGCTGTTACGTTAGTGTCCTTGTTTTGTCTGTGTACATTGTCTTTTAAGACAGATACTCACCATCTTTGGGTAATTGAGAAAATTCAGTTTGTAAAAACAACAGAGAGGGGGCGCCTGGGTGGCTCAGTTCGTTGGGCAGCTGACTTCGGCTCAGGTCATGATCTCGCGGTCAGTGGGGTCAAGCCCTATGTCGGGCTCTGTGCTGACAGCTCAGAGCCTGAAGTCTGCTTCAGATTCTGTGATTCTCTCTCTCTCTGCCCCTCTTCCACTCAAGCTCTGTCTCTGTCTCAAAAATAAAATAAATGTTAAAAAAAAAATTAAAACAACAACGGAGGAATAGTCATTGGACGATTCTGATCCTGTCAAGTATTCTGACAAACAGGGCTTACCAGAACCCTCTAAACCATATTTTCACTTAGTCCCCTGGACTGTTATACATTTCTGCTTGTCAACTATCTGTCCTGATTTTTGTTATACCCCAGGAGCCACACAGTGCAACGATCAAGAAAGTAGACTTCAGGGGCACTCGGGTAGTTCCGTTGGTTAAGTATCCAACTTCGGCTCAGGTCATCATCTCACCATTTGTGAGTTTGAGCCCCATGTCGGGTTCTGAGCTGACAGCTCAGAGCCTAGAGCCTGCTTTGGATACTGTGTCTCCCTCTCTCTCTGCCCCTCCTCTGCTTGTGCTCTGTCTCTCTCTCAAAAATAAGTAAACATTAAAAACATTAAAAAAAGAAAAAGAAAAAGTAGACTTTAGAGCCAGGCAGCCCCAGTTTGAATGACTCTTTTTTAGTAAGTCACTTTGAGAAAGTAGCCAACTGTTCTGTGCCTATGTTTCCTTATGTGAAATAAGATGATAACTTATAAGTTACCTCATAAAGGTGTCACGAAGAACTAATATACACAAAATACTTCAGGAAGTGGCCAGAATGTAAGTGCTCAATAAATAATAATTATGCAAATAGCAAGTTCCAGACAGGACTATGATAAAATTAGTTTAACTCCAGTCTACAGACTCATTTTGGTAAAATCTGAAGAATAACTTAAAGAACTTGTTGACATTGTGTGAATATTTGTTACTTCTCCATTTTGGGGGTCAGGGGTTTTTTTTGTTTTTGTTTTTGTTTTTAGTCACAAGTTTGTTTCCTCATAGCAACTAACAGTAATTCCTTAAAAACAAAAAGGCCCTCTGGGCTTCAATTCCTGAGGTCATTAAGGATGGTTAGAGAAAGCTGAAGAGGTAGTTTCTTTTCTTTTTTTTTTTTCTTTTAATTTATTTGAGAGAGAGAGAGAGACAGAGTGTGAGTGGAACAAGGGCTAAAAGAGAGGGAGACGCAGAATTCGAAGCAGGCTCCAGGCTCTGAGCTGTCAACACAGAGCCCCATGTGGGACTCAAACTCAACAAACCAAGAGATCATGACCTGAGCCAAAGTCGGACACCACCCAGGTACCCCAGAAACCCCTGAAGGGGTAGTTTCTGAGATGGCTTTGTGAGAAAAAACATACACGGGTGGTAGCAACTGTGAAGAAGAAAGGAACACAGGAAGAATCCCATAACCCTGAGGGTAGAAAGGTGTGCAGAAGCATCACTGAGTCTCCAGAAATTCTCCACAACCTCCTTACAAACCAGAGCTTCTGACTTAACCAAAGGTCTACTCAGTGCTTTCTCTCCACTCTAGAAAGAGATCGTCTTCAATCCTTCAGTGGATAAAGTTGTTTGTAATACAAGTGAGCTCTCAGTTAATACCCAAGAATGTGCAAAACTGTGCTTGTGTGTGAGTGTGTGTATGTGTGTGTCTGTGTACACTCTCCTAGGAGATTGAAATACACTGTATCTAATACCTTCTTAGGATGATTTAAAACACTGATGGAATTTTGTAAAAAGCTACTCCAGCCTTCAACAAACATTTGAGTCTTCAACATCTTATAAAAGTTCAAAACCAAATGGATCTTTTGGTTTGATTCCAAAATCCCCACTCAGTATATGTGGAAATATGTTTTCTCATATCTGACTACACCAGGCTGTTTTGTCCCTCCTCCTCTTTGGCGGTGCAGCCTGACCGGCCAGATTCTGGAGACAACTGTCAGGACTCAGTCCCCAGATCTAGCACTTTTTCACGAATGACCTCAGGACAAGCAACATACCCTTTCTCTGTCCTCCATTTCCCCCTTTGTAAAGAGGGAATAACAGTAAGCCATCGATTAGTGTTCGATGCAAGTGCTACTTTTATTGTTGTCATTTATAGAATGATCTAAAAATGAGTTTTAGGGGCATTGGGGTGACTCAGTCGGTTCGGCTCAGGTCATGATCTTACAGTTCGTGGGTGTGCAGACAGCTCAGAGCCTGGAGCCTGGAGCCTGCCTCAGATTCTGTGTGTGTCTCTCTCTCTGCCCCTCCCCCTGCTCGTACTCTGTCTCTCTGTCTCTCAAAAATAAATAAACATTAGGGGCACCTGAGTGGCTCAGTCGGTTAAGTGTCAGACTCTTGGTTTTGGCTCAGGTTCTTCATCTCATGTGAGTTCAAGGCCCACATCACACTGTGCGGACAGTGTGGAGCCTGCTTGGGATTCTCCCTCTACACTTCCCCACTCAACGCTGCCTCTGTCTCTCTCAAAATAAATAAGCTTTAAAAATCTTTAAATAAAATAAATAAACATTACAAAAATAAAAATAAATGAATAAAAATGAGTTTTAGGACAGCTTACCTAAAAGGCAAAGTGTGGTGCTCACTTTGTGGTGAGCTCACATGTGATGCTCATGATTTTAAAAGGTACCATTGCATAGATTTGTCTACCTAGCTGCTTCTTGTGGTTCCATGTGGTCTTGGTGGAGTTATTAATTATGGCCTCCATTTTCCCCACCACAAGGGTGGGCACATGCCATGGATTGGGCCAATCCCTTCCTTTCCTGGACTTCCCTGAATATTGTGCTAAGGATGCAGGTGAGAATGGGGAGCCTCTCTTCCATTGCATTATGTATTGTAAGAATGTAGCCCTGGGACTTACCAGCCACATCCTCTCTCCATTTCTGGTACAGAAGAGAATGCTTCCATCAGACGAGTGGCAGATAGTCCAGAGAGATGCAGACAGAACAAATCTCTCCCTGCCTAAACAATCTAACACAGTTACATGAGCCGTTACATTTACCCCTTTCCTTCCTTCTTTCCTTCCTTCCTTCCTTCCTTCCTTTCTTCCTTCCTTCCTTCCTTCTCTTTCTTTTAATTTTTTTAATGTTTTATTTATTTTTGAGAGAGGGACAGAACATGAGTGAGGGAGGGGCAGAAAGAGAGGGAGACACACAGTCGGAAGCAGGCTCCAAGCTCTGAGCTGTCAGCACAGAGCCTGATGCGAGGCTCAAACTCACAAGCCGTGAGATCATGACCTGAGCCAAAGTCAGATAGTTAACCAACTGAACCACCTAGGCACCCCGACATTTGCCCTTTTAGTAAAACTAGTTTGAATGGGGCATCTATCATTCACACACACACACACACACACACACACACACACAAGTCCTGGATTTTCCAGCATAATTCCAATTTCAAACGTTCTGTTTTATTATTTCCACAATTAATACTACTAATAATAACAGTTATCATGTAGATCATTTTGTATGTGCCAGGCAATGTTCTAAGCATTTTACATGTTGTAACTGAGTCAAAGCTCCCCACTGTGCTGCAAAGCAAGTGATACAAAGGATTAATTAATTGGTACAAGATCATGTAGATACAAAGTGAAGATAGGATTCTGATCAAGACAATCTGAATCCAGAGTCCACTCTTTCTATACCTAACCACATGTCAAATGGTCACTGGTCATGCTTGCTGGTAGGAAGTAAGCCCTCCGTAGTGTGCACTAAGAAGGACATAGGAAGTGGTCCACATAGCACATGTGTACTAATTTGAAAATGGGGAAGAGGGAAGAGAAAATGAGCCAATCATATTCCTGTATCTACTAAACAGAAAGCATAACAGAAAATTATAGTAATCAAAGATTCTCTGATTTTGGTGAATTTTTTAGATATTCTTCTCCCAAATTCCATTTATTCCCCATGCCATTTTATGTTCTCTAACCCTCCTTTAACTTTAGAGAAGTCTGATACAATTTTCGTTCATCTCTGGGTTTTTTTTTTCCTTAAGTTTATTTATTTGTTTGTTTGTTTTGTTTAGAGAGGGAGAAAGAGGATCCCAAGCATGCTGTCAGTGTAGAGCCTGGCACGGGGCTCGATCCCACGACTGTGAGATCATGACTAGAGCTGAAATCAAAAGTGGGACACTTAACCCACTGAGCCACCCAGGCACCCCCATCTCTGGGATTCTTGAAACATTTGATACCTCTATTATTTTACCTCCCTTTTACTCAGGATCCAACTGAAATCTGGCTTAAGCGCTACCCCCATCCTCCCTTGGAGATTGCCCTGGATAAAGTTGCCAAGAACTTCCTACTTGCTACGTCCATTGAGCAGGTATTAGTAATATGTGACCTAACAGATACTTCCGGGGGGTTTTACAGTGTTTGCCTATCCTTCCTTGAAACCGTCTCCCGTCATATTTGGGCCATCACCTCTCCTCATTCTCTTTTTCCATTCTGACTATGCTTTTAATCTCTTTGTAGCATTCTTTCCCTTTTACCATTAAGTATTGAAAATCCAGTTCAACTTTCGAAATGCTGGGCAATTGTTACATTTTCCGGAAGTCCTCCCTGTCACCCATCCCCACAGAATTCATCAAACCTTCATCTGACCTGGATCTGTGCTTTGCCTGGGCTTGTTGCCTTTGTGCTGCTTTGTTATTTATTGCTACTTGTATCTCTTTCCTTTTGGGTTGAAAATTCCCACAAGGAAGGCCCTTTGTTGTTGTTGTTTCATATCTCTGTATGCCGGGTGCTTAGCAAATTTTCACCACACAGAGTAGGTTCCCTGTAAATGTTTCTGAAAAAATAAATCAGCTCATTTGGTTTCCGATTGCAGAATGTTTGCCTATTGTGACTCAACTTGATCTTTCTTCTACAAATAAGAGTGATATGATCGTAAAGATAGTAAGTTACGATTACGATTAATCATAAAGATTAAGTTATTCACATAAATCGAAGGACAGGTGGATACCCAGTAGTGAGCGTCTGATATCTAGTATGTCTGAACATCTATTCTCCTGTTAAGTAAATCACTGGTGGTGTGTGTGTGCTTGTGTGTTCACGAGGAACATGGCATTTTTGGATCAAAATGCCTGATTCTGTCACTTAGCCCAGTGATCTTGGGCAAGTTATATAGCTAATCTGCAGCTTGAAATTTTTTTAAGTGTTAATAAAAATCTCTGCCCTGCCTAGCTTGTGGAGATGCAATGTAGATCAGATGGAAGAAATAGAAACATGCTTTAAAAACTGTTTTAGGAGGTTAAATTGGTTGTGCGAAAATATGAACACACCCAGGTTATGTCAGGGAGTGAACAGTTTATTGGAAAGATACCGGAGAAATTTTTAACAAGAGAGTAGAAGGAGGAATCTCAGCCACAAGTTTCGACCAACCCGGAAAGCAGGAAGTGACACAGTCCCTGACTGGGTCACACAGGAATAATGGGAACCCAAGTATAGCTGAACTGGACGGTACACTGGTATACTGGTTCTACAGTATAGAAACTGTAATGCGGTTTCAAAACCAGAAGTTTCTTCAAGGTCCAGCACAGATAAAGCATCCGCCGCCCCAATAACAAGAGCTTGCTGATCTTTCCCGAGTGTTCTGCAATTGACATAATGTATTTTCTCTTTGCCTTTGCTTCTCTCAGAACGACTTTCTGCCTTTGCTCCTACCAACTAACTGACCCCCTAAATCTATAGATCAAACACCAGACAGATTCTTGCTAAGACCTGATGGCAAAGCTTTTGCTCCAGTTTCCTTCATAAGAAGCCTGCTGGCCAATAGCAGGCTGTTCTTGAGTTAGAACCACTCCCCTGGACCAGTTAGTAGTGGCCATGGTGACAGAGCCAAGAGGAACAAGCACATCTACTTATTTCCATACCGAAGACTCTTGCTTTAGATTAACCACAGTAGGATGCCACTAGGCTAAAGGGAGAAAGGGAGGAAGGATTGTTAAAGAAGCCCAGGGTCTAGACCTACCTGGTGGAAGCCTGCTTAGCTGTAGCTGAAATAAAGAAGGAAATGGCTGATGCCCAAGATGCCACACAAAGCAGGTGGAAGAGGGTTTGATGAGAAAAGGCCTGGCTTCATTTTCTCGGTGCTCCCTAAACTCCTCCTATTAGCCACACACACCAGGAAGCCAGCCAGTCCTGCCTGTGATAGAAGATCAGAGAAGGCAAGAAATGCATCTGAGGCAAACAGGCTCACGACCAGTTCTTTATCTTATTAGCTGAGTCAAATCGTCAGTCTACTTGGGGATGGCCAAGAGAGTCAGCACTGTTAATAATGTAGGCCGCGTACATTGGAATGAACAGAACTGGTTTTGAATCTTAGCTCTGTTATTTACTCTGTTTTATTTGGGGTGAGTTACTTAACCTTTAGAAACGTCAGTGCCTTATTTTGTAAGATGCTGCTGATCATACCAATCTTCTAGGATTGTAAAGATTCAACATAATGAACATAAAACTTTCAACACAATGTCTAGACATGAGGAATGTTTTACTGATACAGTAATGAGGGTGGCGGTGGTAGTTGTGCTGGTGGTTGTCACCCCCTGCCCCTGCCAATCTGGGTTTCATTTTTGCATCTCCAACAGCCTGGCTTAGCAGGTTTTTCCAAGCTACTTAAAAATACAAGCATCACTGAGCCTCCGAGTAAGCTTATCAATATCAAGGCTACCTGAGGTTAAAAAGTCTGAATTGATAAAATGCCATGGAAGTTTATGCATCTTATCAAAGAAATTATGAGGTGCTAGGGGCACCTGGGTGGCTCAGTTGGTTAAGTGTCCAACTTCAGCTCAGGTCATGATCATGTGGTCTGTGAGCTTGAGCCCCACGTTGAGCTCTGTGCTGACAGCTCAGAGCCTGGAGCCTGTTTCAGATTCTGTGTCTCCCTCCTCTCTCTGCCCCTCCCCAGCTCATACTCTTTCTCTCTCTGTCTCTCAAAAATGAATAAGTATTTTTTAAAACTTTAAAGAAAGAAACTATGAGGCACTTTGCACATACAGATACACCTCATTTTATTGTGTTTTGTTTTATTGAACTTCAAAGATATTGTGTTTTTTACAAACCAAAGGTTTGTGGCCACTGTACATCGAGCAAGTCTGTTGGTGACATTTTCCCAACAGTGTTTGTTCTCTTCACGTCTCTGTGTCATGTTTTGATAATTCTTGAAATATTTCCAATTTTTCATTATTGTTATACTTGTTAAGGTGACCTGTGATCTTTGAGGTTACTATAATAATTGTTTTGGGGTGCCATTAACTATGCCCATATAAGATGGCCAACCTAATCAATAAATATTGTTGTGTGTTCTGACTGTTCCACCAGCCACCTCCCCCCACCATCTCTCTTCACCTTCTCAGGCCTTCTTCTTCCCTGAGATATAACAATATTGAAATTAGTTCAATTAAAAACCCTGCAATGGCAAGTGTCCAAGTGAGAGAAAGAGTCACACGTCTCTCACTTTAAATCAAGAGCTAGAAATGATTAAGTTTAGTGAGGAAGGCATGTTGAAAGCCCAGATAGGCTAAAAGCCAGGCCACATGAGCCAAACAGTTAGCCAAGTTGTGAATGCAAGGGAAAAGTTCTTGAAGGAAATCAAAAACGTTACTGTAGTGAACACAAAAACGATAAGAAAGCAAAACAGCCTGTTGCTGATATGGAGAAAGTTTTAGTGGTCTGGATAGAAGATCAAACCAGCCACAACATTCCCTTAAGCCAAAGCCTAATCCAGAGAAAAGCCCTAACTCTCTTCAGCTTTATGAAGGCTGAGAGAAGTGAGAAACCTGGAAAAGAAAAGCTTGAAGCCAGCAGAGAATTGTGAGGTTTAAGGAGAGAGGCCACCTTCATAATAGCAGAGAGTAAATCAACAAGTGCAAATGTAGAAGCTCCAGCACGTTCTCCAGAAGATCGACCTATGATGATTAAGGAAGGTGCTACAATAAACAAAAGAATGATTCTAAGAAAATACATTTATATTCCTATATTCTAAGAAATTCTTGGGGCACCTGGGTGGCTCAATCAGTTGAGTGTCTGACTTCGACTTAGGTCATGATCTTGCGGTTCATGAGTTCGAGCTCCACATCAAGCATGCTGCTGTCAGCACAGAGCCTGCTTGAGATCCTCTGTCCCCCTCTGTCTGCCCCTCCCCTGCTTGCACTCTCTCAAAAATAAATAAGCATTTAGAAGAATAAATTCTTTTTTTTTTTAATTTTTTTTTAATGCTTTATTTATGTCTAGTAGAGAGAGAGAGAGAGAGACAGTGTGAGCAGGGGAGGGTCAGAGAGAGAGAGTCACAGACTCCGAAACAGGCTCCAGGCTCCGAGCTGGCAGTCAGCACAGAGCCTGATGCGGGGATCGAACCCACGAACCGCGAGATCGTGACCTAAGCGAAAGTCGGACACTTAACCGACTAAGCCACCCAGGCGCCCCTAGAAGAATAAATTCTTATATTATATTCTAAGAAAATACCATGTAGGATAAGGCAATGTCTGGCTTCAAACTTCAAAGGACAGGCTGACTCTTGTTAGTGCTAATGCAGCTGGTGACTTTAACTTCAAGCCAATGCTCATTTAGCATTCTGGAAATCCTACAGCCCTTAAGAATTGTGTGAAATCTACTTTTCCTGTGCTCTAGAAATGAAATAATAAAGACTGGATGCCAGCACATCTGTTTACAGCATGGTTTACTGAATATTTTAAACCCACTGTTGAGAACTACTGTTCAAGAAAACAGATTTCTTTCAAAATATTACTGCTCATTTGAAGACCCCCATTGAGTTTTAGTGGAGATTAAAATTGTTTTCATGACTTCTAATATCCACCCTGTAGCCCATGGATCAAGGAGTAATTTCAACTTATTAAAAAAAATTTTTTTAATATTTGTTTACTTTTGAGGGAGAGAGAGTGTGTGTGTATAAGCAGGGGTGGGGCAGAGAGAGGGAGACACAGAATCCAAAGCAGAATCCAGGCTCCAGCTGTAAGCACAGAGCCCAATGCGGGGCTCGAACCCACAAACCGTGAGATCATAAACCTGAGCAGAAGTCGGATGCTTAACTGACTGAGCCACTCAGGTGCCCCTTGCCTTTCAAGTCTTCTTACTTAAATACATTTCATAAGGCTAGAGCTTCTTCCATGGAGAGTGATTCCTCTGATAGATCTGGACAAAGTCAGTTGAAAGTCTTCTGGAAAAGATTCACCATTCTAGATGCCATTAAGAATATTTGTGATTCAGGGGCACCTGTGTGGCTCAGTCAGTTAAGCATCTGACTCTGTTTTTTTTTATTTTTTATTTACTTTTTTTTTATTTCTAGGAGAGAGAGAGAGACAGCATGAGCAGGGGAGGGTCAGAGAGAGAGGGAGTCACAGACTGAAACAGGCTCCAGGCTCTGAGCTGGCAGTCAGCACAGAGCCCGACGCGGGGCTCGAACCCACGAACCGCGAGATCATGACCTAAGCGAAAGTCGGACGCTTAACCGACTAAGCCACCCAGGCGCCCCTTAAACATCTGACTTGATTTCAGCTCAGGTCATGATCTCATAGTTCATAGTTTCAAGCCCCACATCAGGCTTTGTACTGGCAATGTTGAGCCTGCTTGGGATTCTCTCTCTCTGCCCCTCCCCTTCTCACAGACTCTCTCTCTTTCTCTCTCTTTCTTTCGCTCTCTCTCTCAAAATAAATAAATAAATAAATAAATAAACTTGGAAAAAAAAAGAATATTTGCAATTCATGGGAAGAGGTCAAAATATCATCGTTAGCAGAAATTTGGAAGTAGTTGATTATACCTCTTGGATAACATTGAGCGATTCACAACTTCAGTGGAGGAAGTAACTGCAGATGTGGTGAAAATAGCAAGAGAACTAGAATGCGATATGGAACCTGAAGATGGGTCTCAATTGCTGGAATCTCATGAGGAAATTTGAACTGGTGAGAAGTTGCTTCTTACAGATGAACAAGGAAAGTGGTTTCTTGAGTTGGAATCTACTCCCGGTGACAATGCCATGAAGATTGTTGACATGACAACAAAGGAGTTGGAATATGACATAAACTTAGTTGATAAGGCAACAAGAGTTGACAGGATCGGAGGATCCTGATTTTAAAGGAAGTTCTATGCTATCAAACTGCATCAGATGCTACAGAGAAGTTTTTCATGAAAGAAAGAGTCAATCAATGCAGCAACCTTCATTGTTGTCTTATTTGAAGAAATTACCACTTCTGCCCCAGTCTTCAGCAACCACCACCCTGATCAGTCAGCAGTCATCAGCATTGAGGCGAGACCCTCCACCAGCCGAAAGATTATGACTCTCTGAAAGCTCAGATAATGGTTAGCATTTTTAAACAACAAAGTATTTTTTAGACTAAAATTTATTTATTTTATTTCATTTATTTATTTATTCTGAGAGAGAGAGAAGAGAGAGAGTGTGTGTGTGTATGTGTGTGTGTGTGTGTGTGTGTGTGAGCGGGGAAAAGGGCAAGGGGCAGCGGGAGAGAGAAAGAGAACTTTGAGCAGGTTCCACACTCAGTACAAAGCGCAACGTGGGGCTTAATCCCACAACTTTGGGATCATGACCAATCCCAAATCAAGAGTCAGATGTTCAACTGACTGAGTCACCCAGGTGCCCCAATATTAATGTTTACAAAAATTTTTAGTGTTTATTTATTTACTTTTTTGAGAGAGAGAGAGAGAGCACAAGCAGTGAAGGGACAGAGAGAGGAAAGGAGACAGAGAATCCAAAGCAGGCTCAGGCTCTGAGCTGTCAGCACAGAGCCCAATGCAGGGCTCCAACTCACAAACCCTGAGATCATGACCTGAGCTGATGTTGGACACTTAACTGACTGAGCCACCCAGGTGCCCCATCATTTTAAAAGGTTTCATTTACTTCATCAATATGGAAGACAATGGAGGGCACTGTTAACACACTTAAAATCCAGAGAAGGGCAGGGCAGGAAACCCCCAACCCCGTTCCTGAGGTGAGGTGAAGGATCAGTGCCATGTCTCTAACCTCAGCCAGGCTCTGCCATTAGGCTGAGATCGCCTAGAGATAAGACAGCCTTGGTCTCATTCCCAACGGGAGGCAGACTTGCCTGCTCACAAGTGAGAAAGTGCTAAAGTGCACTGGGGACTGCTTCCTGTAAGATACTGTATTTTTTAGGGGCGCCTGGGTGGCTTAGTCTGTTAAGCATCCGACTTTCGCTTAGGTCATGATCTAGCCGTTGGTGGGTTCAAGCCCCGCGTCGGGCTCTGTGCTGACTGCCATCTCAGAGCCTGGAGCCTGTTTCAGTCTGTGACTCCTCTCTCTCTGACCCTCCCCTGCTCATGCTGTCTCTCTCTCTCCTAGAAATAAATTAAAAAAAAAAAAAAGTTTACTGTATTTTTTAGTTAAGGTATTTACATTTTTTAAAAAAGACATAATGCCATTGCACAATGCTAATGCACTGGGAAACAAAAAACTTCATTCACCTCACTTTATTATGATATTTGCTTTATTGTGGTGATCTGCAACCCAATCTGCAATATCTCTGGGTATGACTGTATAAAATGCTTGCTTGGGTACACAGCAACAATCGTACCACAATCTTAGCCAGGTAAGAAAGAAAACTCTGAGAAAACAACAAATGGCAGTTGATGGAGGTGCTGTGGGAGGGCCCTTGAATGGAAGGCCAGGAAGCTTCCTCAGAGACCAGGAGCTCCAGGAGGCAAAGCCAAAAACAAGGAGTGGATCTCTGTCTCCAAGCTGGGCTGCCTGGTCAAAGACAGGAAAACCAAGTCCCCAGAGGAGGTCTATCTCTTCTCTTCGCCCATCACGGAATCTGAGATCATTTTGTTTTCCCTCACCATTGATGAAGGAAAGTTTTGAAGACTCTGCCTGTGCAAAAGTAGGCACATGCTGGCCAGCTGACCAGGTTTCAGGCATTTGTGGCCATCAGGGGTTACAAAGGACAGGTCAGTCTGAGTGTTTAGTGCTCCAAGGAGTAGCCACTGCCATCCAATGGGGCCATGATCCAGGCCAATCTCTCCATCGTCCCTGAGCTCTGAAGCTACTAGGGGAACAATATCAGCCAAGCCCATGCTGCCCCTCACAAGGTGACCGGCTGCTATATCTCTGCACAGGTGTACCTCATCGTCACCCCCAGAGGCATTGTCCCAGCCCCTGTGCCCAAGAAGCTACTGACGATGGCCAGTATTGATGACTGTTACACCTCGGCCAAGGCTGCACTGTCACACAGGCAACTTTTGATGCCAGGTCCAAGACTTGCAGCTGTCTCACCCCTGACCTCTGTGAAAGACACTGTGAAAGACACTGTGTTCACCAAGTTTCCCTATCAGAAATTTACTGACATCTTCTAGAGGCCCACACCAGGCTCCAGCTGTGGCTACCACATAGTTTTATATGAGAAAAATAAAGTGAGTCAAAGCCTGTATGAAAGAAAGAAGGAAAGAAAAAGAGAGAGAGAAGATGGTGGGGGGGAGGGTAGAGAGGAAGGAAGGAAGGAAGGTAGGAGGGAAGAAAGAAGGAAAAATAAGGGACTGGGATCTTTGGAATTACAAATAAATATGAGCAGACCAAGCAAGCATTCTTCAGGGAATTATATGCCTGTGATTTTGAACCAGTGATTCATTTATAGCAATAGGCAGGAAGTTAGTGGATGGTCTAATAGGAAGAGTTTTGATGATTTAACCAAATTTTGGAAAAGCACTCACACTTCTTTGTCATTATCTGGAGTTCCAAATTCAAAAGATTGTAGGGTTTTTGTTTTTTTGTTTTTAATGTTTATTTATTTTTGAGAGGGGTGAGACAGAGCACGAGTAGGGGAGGAACAGAGAGAGAGGGAGACACAGAATCCAAAGCAGGATTCAGGCTCTGAGCTGTCAGCACAGGGACAGATGTGGGGCTTGAACTCACAAACCATGACATCACAATCTGAGCTGAAGTTGGACACTTGACTGACAGAGCCACCCAGGCGCCCTGTGTTTGTTTGTTTTAAAGTAAATTCTATGCCCAACATAGATCTTGAACTCATGATCCCAAGATCAAGAGTCACATGCTCCACTGATTGAGCCAACCAGGTGGCCCCTCTGCCTGAAACATTTTGCTCTCTCTCTTTGCCTCGCTCATTTCTACTCATCCTATAGCCTTCAGTTTCAATGTCATTTTATTGAGGAAACCTCTGTTCATCCTAGACTCAGTCAATTTTTTACTGTTAAACATGCCATGTACTTTGGCCTTCACACTTGTGGTTGCTTAATTATTTATAAGTATTCTATCTTCCCTGCTAAACTGTAAGCTCTGAGGGAAGAGATTCTGTCATGTTCACTGCTGTATTACCACAGCGCAATGACTGGGACCTAACCAGTTATCAGATATTTATTGTGATTGTGATAAAGTGGGTGCAAATTAATTTCATTATGTGACTTTTATATCATTAGTTGAGAACATCTGGGGCTTGATTAAATTTGCAGAAACAAGGTTATAAGTCTCTGCAGAAGATGAACACTTCAATTGTGGTCGTTGAAATATTTTTGCAAAAATTAAAAAAAAAGAATCCCTTTTCCATGTAATTTTAGCAAAGAGGGCTTTGATTGCCTGAAATGAAATGCTTGATTAGGAAGATTCTTGTTAGCAGAAGGAATTCAAGAAAAAAATTAAAAGCATTTTTCATCCCTAAAAATTTTAGCCAGGAGAGATTTATACAGAGACGTTCTCCTTGAGAAATGTGCACAATAGTAGTTTTTAATGTAGGCAGCAGGCATTCTTGGCAGAATGAGTGAAAAAAAGAAACAAATCAAAATCTTGAGAGGAGTGCTTATTATTTGGGTATAATCAATGCACTGAGTAACAGAAAGGAACATGTAATTTAGGACACCTTCACTTAAGTTTAAGTGCAATGGATACAGATAGACTCTTAAGTTTTGAAACTCTAATGACTGGAGTTACAAAAATCAGTGCCCCCCCCCAAAAAAAAACCCCAAAACAAAAAAACCCTGAACATGGATAACTTCCATTAAACTGAGTAAAGGGAAACTATATGACAAATGGGAAAATTGATTATTTGGGTTTTTTTAATGTTTGTTTATTTATTTATTTTGAAAGAGAGAGAGCACATGACTGAGTAGGGGAAGGACAGAGAGAGAGAGAGAGAATCCCAAGCATGCTCCATGCTGTCAGCACAGAGCCCAGTTTGGGGCTTGAGCCCACAAACCGTGAGATCATGACTTGAGCCGAAATCCAGAGTCACACACTTAACTGACTGACTCAGGCGCCCTGAAAATATATTATTTCTGCAATCCCTTGATTTCTGTAAGCTTCCTTTATATGTTAAGCCTTCTCAGAAAAGGGAATTTTCTGGAGGACCTTTCAGTGGATCACAGTTTTGATGTTAAGGAAGGAAGTTGAGGGAAGCTAGATAGCCAGAACCACAGGTAAAGTCAGTCCTGAAATGACCTTTTAGGGTACCCACTGCATTGCCAGTGAACGCTGAGTACCACTCCAGAGATTGCTGCTATTGGGCCACCAGACTGGATATACCCATGCAAATGGAATGAATTCTGCTTATTCTTCATGACTCAGTCCAGATTCAAAGTCCCAAGTAACACCATCCAGTCTACCAGGCTTAGGTCACTTTCCTTCTTCCTAGGATTACTGTAGGGGTGGGGCAGGGGGTGGGATGTGGAAGGCAGAAGGCAACTATCTGGACCTTCTGGCCCCTGTAGTGGGAGAAGAGTCCTGCCACCCACGAAATTCCCAAATGGCCCAAATAGTGTAAGGAGGGGAGCGCAAGAACTGGGCAGCCGTAAAATTATAAATAACTCATTATGTATTTCCATCTTTCAGAAATACAAGGAGACGTAGGAGAATCTTGCCCTACCCAACAACTAGGATTGCATCATTTCTACAGACGTAGGCAGAGGTTTACTAAATTACCAATCACTTGATTTAAACATACCCATATATTCGTGCACACGCACACACACACGCACAAGTTGGTCCATGGATTTTTCTTCTAATTTGCCATTCTTATTGAGAAAGCAAAACAGTTTTCTTTGTTCCAGGTTAAAAAAAGGAAACAGTCACATGTTTCATTAAACTGCAACCATAATGTAGCCATTTACCTCAAAAGATAAACAGGACAATAATGTGTTTGATGAAGAAATGACAATTGAGAAAAGACAAATTCGGCCATGTAGAGAGCCATGAAGTTCCACTTAAGAACCCTTCTTTTTTCCTTTTTCCCCAAGTAATCTCTCTGCCTAATGTGGGGTTCAAACTCAGGACCCTAAGATCAACAGTCATATGCTCTACCAACTAAGCCAGCCAGGTGCTCTAAGGATCTAAAAGATGCTCCTTTAGTGCCTCCTATTTAAAGAGGGGGGCTGGATTGGGGTATTGTTCTCCTGTTTCCATGGGTTACTGAATGCTCCTTTTATTTTACCTGATATTTGCAAATCAAGAGCATTAGGAAAATCTGCCCACCTCTGAACTCAGTTTCACATTTAGTCTAGTATAGTCATCTGTTTATATGACAATTAGTCATACAGATTACTTATAAATATTATGTCTGTGCTATTGTTGTTTTAGAAACGAATTCCTTGGAAGGCAAGAGCTCAGTCTGTTTAGTTAATTGTGTTTAACTCCAAACATAGGTCATTATGCGTAAGGTTTTTAATACTGCTGTTAAAAATAATAAAAATAGGGGCGCCTGGGTGGCTTAGTCGGTTAAGCATCCGACTTTCGCTTAGGTCGTGATCTCGCGGTTCGTGGGTTCGAGCCCCGCGTCGGGCTCTGTGCTGACTGCCAGCTCAGAGCCTGGAGCCTGTTTCAGTCTGTGACTCCCTCTCTCTCTGACCCTCCCCTGCTTACGCTGTCTCTCTCTCTCTCTCCTAGAAATAAATAAAACATTAAAAAAAATTAAAAAAAAATAATAAAAATAAAATACTTTCCCTGACTTTGGCAAATAAAATCTCTCTTCATATCAGATGGGGTTGGCAAACAACAATCTGGGGGCCAAATCCAGCCCACCATCTCTTTTTGTCTGTTTTTGTACATAAAGTTTTATTGGAAGACAGTTATGCTCATTTACATTTTGTCTGTGGGTACTTTCCTGCTACAATGGAAGAGTTGAGTAATTGTGACAGAGGCTCTATGGCCTGCAAAGCCTAAAATACTTATCACCTGGGCATTTACCAAAAAAGCTTGCTGACCACTGATCTATACCAGTGGTTCTTACCTCAGACAATAGGATAGAATAACCTATAAATTTCAAAAAACATTTAAGATCTCTGGCCCCATGCAAATACTTCAAATCAGAATCTCTAGGGTCAGTGTCGGAGATATAATACAGTTTTTAAAAGTTCACCACAAAACTGAAAATCACCAGCCTAATGCAACACATACTACCTAGTATAACTTTAGTGGCTCTCGCTCAGTGAGTGTTTAGTAGACGTCAGGCATTATATTAGAGGCTCTATATGTATTTCTTCGTTTTAATATCCATAAAAGCTATCTTAGATACATTTTACTATCCTTGATGTATAGCTTTTAAGCCTAACTTGTACACTCAGCCAGTAAGCTCACACAGCCAGTAAGTGGGACAACGAGGGTTTGTACTAGTCTTCCTACTTGTCCAAGGTTGGCAACAGAAGACAAATATCCAGGTAGAGAAAAATTGACTCTTATGCCCTGAGATTTGCTTTTCCTCTGGGGGAACTGTAGGTATTTCGTATTACCAATACTACCTTGGCCTTCGTGAGAATGACTGGCCTACATATGACAGCAGAACTCTCCTATTGATAGAAAGTGGTGCAGCTGAGAAAACATTAGAACACCCAAATAAGATTTTATTCAAACCTAGAGGATAACGGAAAGGAAAGAAACTCATGGAGTACCATGTAACTGAATATTCATCTTCAATGAAGAGTCTACCATAGGGACATCTTCCTATCTGATTCATGATCTCACCCAAGGAGGAGAGCTCTTTCTTACTTTATTTATTTTTTAATGTTTTTTATTTATTTCTGAGAGAGAGACACATAGCGTGAGCAGGGGAGGGTCAGAGAGAGAGGGAGATACAGAATCTGAAGTAGGCCCCAGGCTCTGAGCTAGCTGTCAGCACAGAGTCTGATGCTGGGCTTGAACCCAAGAACCGTGAGATTATGACCTGAGCTGAAGTCGGACGCTTAACCGACTGAGCCACCCAGGCGCCCCACTTATTTTATTTATTTTTAATGTTTATTTATTTCTTGAGAGAAAGATAGAGCACGAGAGGGAAAGGGGAAGAGAGAAACACAGAATCTGAAGCAGGCTCCAGGCTCTGAGCTATCAGCACAGAGCCTGAGGCAGGGCTTGAACTCATGAAGTCAGACACTTAACTGACTGAGCCACCCAAGTGACCCACTTACTTACTTTACTTTTAAGTAATCTCTATACTCAACCTGGAGCTTGAATTCATAATCCGGAGATCAAGAGTTGCATGATCTCTTGCATCAAATCAGTCATATAAATCCTTTCATATTAATCTTGAGTCTATTCAAGTTCTAGTATCTGTTTTCTGATAATTCCTATTGTGGTGTGACTTGGATAATTTTGGTAATCAGTTTTTTTAAATTTCAGTATCTTACTTGTTATTGCTAATTTATAACCAAAAAGCATTGATATTTTATGATGCAAAGAATAATTAGAAAAGCTATGTTTGGGGCACCGGGGTGTTATTTGGTTAAACATCTGACTCTTGATTTCAGCTCAGGTCATGATCTCATGGTTCGTGAGATCGAGCCCTGAATCAGGCTTTGCCCTGACATGTGGATTCTGCTTGGGATTCTCTCTCTTTCTCTCTCTCTCTGCCCCTCCCCCACTTGCACTTTCTCTGTCTCTCTCAAAATAAATAACATTTTAAAAAAGCTTCAGGTTTAATTGAATAAATTTGAAATTGTATTTTCACAAGGGTACCTTTTATTAATAATTATGATATTCTTTTTATTTATTTATTATTTTTTGAGAGAGGGTGGTTGAGAGAACAGGGTAGGAGCAAAGGAAGAGAAATCTCAAGCAGGATCCACCCAGCACAGAGCCCGACACAGGGCTGGATCTCACAACCATAAGATCACAACCTGAGCTGAAATCATGAGTGAGTTGTTCAACCAAATGAGTCACCCAGTAGCCTCAATAAGTATAATATTCTTAAAGTGAGCATTTACTAGTGTTATGGGCTGAATTGTGCCCCCTACCCCCAAATTAATATGTCACAGTCTTAAATTCTAGTACCTTAGAATGTGACTATATTTGGGGACAGAGCCTATAAAAAGAGGTAATTAAAGAAAAATGAGATCATAGAGGGGGCCCTAATCAAATATGACTGATGTCCTTATAAGAAGAAATTGGGATACACATAGACACAGAATGAACACAACGTGAAGACAGTGGGATAAGATGGCCCTTTGCAAGCCAAGGAGAGAGCCCTTGGAAAAGATAAAAACTGCCAACACCTTGATCTTGGACTTCTAGCCTTCAGAATCATGAGAACATTTCTGTTCTTTAAGCCACTCAGTCTGTGGTATTTGTTACAGTAGCCCTAGGAAACTAGTATAATAGTGAAATCCAACAAAATTTCAGTAAGTTTTGCCAAGTGGAGCTGCTTTCTCTTAACACTGTTTAAAGCAGTGCCTAGAATGGGCCTCTTGGCTGAAAGCTGTCTGATGTCTTTTTCATAGAGGAGTTCTGTTTACTATCACCCTGGTATAAGTCTCAAAGGGTCAGCTGAAGTTCAAAAATGCTCAGTGTTGGGCTGGGGGCCTTCATGAAAGGCAGGCAGGCCAGTTTGCTATTAAAAGATCTCTCATAGCCACTAACTCTGGAAACAAAAGGGTGAGCCCTGGTGTACTTCAGGGCCAACTGTTCCATCCCAGAAAATCCCGAGGGGCTGGACAAATTGAAAGCATAGCTCCTGGCTGGGTTTGCCAACAATGTTCCTGAAGAAACTCAAAGAAACTTGTCACAAGAGAAGCCAGTAAACTCAAGAGATGAGAGTTTGGAAAAGAGGAAGGAAGAAATTTATTTTGGATGTGGGCACCCTCGAGATGTGGCAGGCTTAAATCTTGACAACTAAACTCTCCTCCAGCAAGATGGACATCTAGATTTGATAGAGAGAGTTTGCGGGGGGGTGTGTGGATAACGTGCAAGAGAGCAGGCAGAGAGCATGTGGTCATGGGCGGAGACCAGTATGTGTTCAGCCCATAATCATGGGCAAGGAAGGAATATGAGGGGATATGCAGGGTGTGGTCTTCTGGGCATTCCGTTGCTATCATGGCTTTCTGGTCAGGTGGTTGGGATGTTCTGGGTCATTGCAAAATGCCTTCATCAATGGCTCAAGAAATGAGCATACTGGGTTTTAGTTAGAACATGAGTTAAGCTTCTTTGTACCTGGTTTTAAGTGTTCGGGTCTATCTACAGTTGAGCAAGAGGGCCTGCTAACAGGTTCAGAAGCAATTTCAAGAGGGACTCAGAAACATCAGTTTATTTAGCTTTTGGGATCAAGTCTACAGGAACCTAGCTCCAGAAACCCCAGAAATGACTTGGGCTACATCTGCTATGATTACTTTGGGTTGTTACCCTGAATCTTATGCAACCCTTCAGGTCTATTTTGCAGATGTTGACTTGGTCCTGGTTTAGGACTGGACTTTAAAGGGGAAGGGTAGGTAAGAAACTATTGGTTTTCTCATATTTCCTTAGTGTAATTGCTTGGAATATCTTCCTGTTTCTATTTATTTTCATTATTATTTTAATGAACAACCATAATAGGAGTGTCAACTAGGGGAGGGAGTAGGTTATAGAGAATCCATTTGTGAGGGAGGGTTAGGGTGTAGAGGACGAAGAGAACTCAGTTGGACTCCCACTCTTTATCTAAAGCCGTTCAGAAAATCCAGGTGACTCAGTCTAGTGCTTCCTATTTTGTGCATGGGTTTGTGTTTGAGGATGTCATTCCCTCTCCCTACATAAATGATTTACACTGGGGAGGTCTCAGGTCTTAGCTATACTTTAACCAGGGTTTTTAGTTAATCTAAACTCTACCCACACACCCTACTGTTTCCCATTCCTTGTCTTCCTCATCCCAGGCCTGCCTTGAACTGAAAGCTAATTATACTTCTCTGGCTCTGGGTATACATCTAATATCATACATAATATTTCTACCTGTCAAAAGGTAGTTTCTGTGACATTAGAACAAAGATTCCTATTACTTCTTTCTTTTAACCTGCATATAATTTTATACTTTCTATGCAGTAATGGTCCAGTTTATTTTAAACTCTAGCAGTTTACGTGCATATCATATTGTACGGCTCTTACTAGACTGTTCAGTTTCTTTAAGGCAGGGACCCATGACTTATTCATCTTTGTATTTTTCCTTCATTCCCACCCTTCTCACTCTCTAACTCCTCCTCAGTAATATGATACTTGTCTATCAACAAGGAGTTGGGTACATATGTGATCTATTAGACCTTTCTTAGTCTCTGTTTCATATAAGTTGGTTGGTATCTCCAAACCTTTTCTAGTTTTAATATAAACAAACAATGCTTTACGTTGGCAATTACACATTCCAGAGTATTATTTAAGCATGTGCTAGCTTAATCACTCTGAGTAACTTAAAACATGGTTTAGTCTCAAAAAAAAAGACAACACATATCATAGGAAGAACTGTGGAGTATAGGCATATCAGAAAATATATTGAAAAAAACCATAAGGCATTATTTTAACTGATTTGTGTGTGCTCCAAAAACTAGCATTGATTTTTGAGTTCATGCTAAGAGCAAAAATGTATTTGATGACTTGTCGTTGCCATTTGACTGATCAAGAGACTAAAGGCTATGATGACATATACATAAAATGGACTTTTAAAAATCATTTTAGTACTTAGTATGTGACATGAACTATTCTAAGTCATTTATGTGAAATGACTCATTTAATTTTCATAGTATACCAGTGGTGGAGGCCAGAGCATAGTCTAAACTTCTAGGCATTCTATATCAGAATTAAATAATAAAATACAAAATAAAACTAAATTGTTTAAGTTGTATTAAAGCTACCCCGTAGTGATTTCTAAGCACAAATGGCTATAAAACATATAAACTGGTTGTTTTTTTTTAATTTTTAAACATGTGTTTATTTTTGAGAGACAGAGCATGAGCAGGGGAGGGGGAGAGAGAAAGGGGGATATAGAATATGAAGCAGCCTCCAGCCTCTGAGCTGTTAGCACAGAGCCTGACATGGGGCTTGAATTCATGAACTGACAGACCATGACTTCAACTGAAGTTGGACACTCAACTGACTGAGCCACCCAGGCACCCCTAAGGTGTTTGTCTTTAGTAATACATTCTTAAAGTGTTATCTTAGCTCAAGGAAATGCTCAAACACTATTTCACTGGATTAAAACAAATTAGATGATTTTACTAGTTTGACACTTCAAATATATATATCAATTTCAACAATGTCTTATTTGATCTCATTTATATTACCTCTCAACACTCCGAAAGATGTTACTACACATAACAAAGAGCAAAAATTTTGAACAGCAAAATCAGAAAAAGAGCTTAGTTCAGAGGCTAAGATTCTTACAGTGTTATTAATTTGGGAATAAAATCCAGAATTTCTATTTTCTTTTTCTTGCCAAATAACCATATTACCTTTCTTCCAAATATATGCAGTCTCCAGGAACAAATTATTCTCTGTAATTTATACGTCTGCCTTAAGTGGGGAGTTCAAAGCATAAAAATGTTTTTCATAGATTAGCTTTTATTGTAAACACCAAAGTAATTTTCTAAGCTACTTTTCTCTTTTTTCTGCCAAATGTTTCTGTTTAATTATATTATTAAAATGAATTCTGGGAAGTCCCTTGGCTTTAAACTTATACTCAACTGAAATACTGATGAAATAAACAAGAAATTTAACTTTAAAATCATATTTTATAAGAGAACCTTGAAGGGGATTTGCCAACTAAGATACAACTATTAATAGTTTAAAGAAATTGTATTACCTAGGCTGCTTGTAATGGAAGTTGGATTATTTGCTTCACCTAAACAGGGAAGTTGGCATGTTTGCCTAGCAACAGCCGCTAAAAC
Source organism: Crocuta crocuta (assembly GCF_008692635.1). Taxonomy (NCBI): domain Eukaryota; kingdom Metazoa; phylum Chordata; class Mammalia; order Carnivora; family Hyaenidae; genus Crocuta; species Crocuta crocuta. The sequence continues at coordinate 17,482,298 of NW_027529934.1, forward strand.
CTTCTGTTGTGGAAGGTTCCCTAGGAGTGAGAAGAAGGGAGGAGGAGGAGAAACAGGAGGAACAGATTAATCTGTTTTTCTTAGCAGGGGACTGAGGTCTGGCTCTTTGAGGAGGTAAAGGCTGTCCAAGAGATAGCCCTTAGATTAGCATACACTAACCTAATCCCTCCGTGATTGCTACAAGTTAGTTCTTTGTAGGATTGGGGTTACTACTGAGGAGGCCGAGGAGGCCGAAGGGAAGGTTACAGATTTAGCGCACTTCAAAGCGAGTAAATTCCAATCAATAGAAAGACATCAGTAGGTCTCCTAAAAAGGAGCTGAATTCTGAGTACAGGAGGGTGTCAGCATCTAAAAAGACCTTCGCTCAGAGTTTAGGAAGGTGTGTGATAATGTGTTTTACAAATATTATGAAACATTGCGATTGACTTTATGGAGTTAGAGGCAGTAGCTTCTCTAAATACAGTACTGTTCTTGGTATCGATGATGCCTGCAGTGAAGAAAGGACGGGAAAGCAACATCTCTGCTCTCTTGGCCCAGACCTGAAGCAAAAAAAGGGAATAATGCAGAGGAGTATTAACTGGGTGTTTGTATGAGGACCAATTCTGTCGTGGGCGTCTTATCTTGAAATTGGGACTGTTACGGTACCAAAAGAATTCCACTTCTCTCCCTTAAATGCGTGGGTTTGGTTAAGCGCAACTGGCTTGAAGGGGGTCTCCCACCACCCCCAAATCAAAATGGCTTCTTTTCCATTCGGAAGAAGAAACTTTCAATCGTCACAAGGTTATCTTTTAGATCCAGGGAACTCTTCCACGGGCCAGAATCTTTCCGTTCTGCCCCAGGCAGCTATCAACGTTCACACAGGCCTGGAGAGACGTTTTGGAGCAGTGAGCGTCCAGGCCTTTCGGCCGTTTTCGCCGCGACGGGAAGGGGAACTCTTTTGGGACTCGGTGAGAGCGGTGACCACGGCAAAGCTGGTGGGATCGAGAACCCGGATAAAACAAGACAAGAACAAATTCTCTCTGGGTGGGGGAGGGGGATATGTAAAGGAACCAGAGTGGGGGACGAGAGCCGAGACAGCCTCGGGGTAGAGGGAGTGCAGGGTTCGATGGAAACGTCAGAAATTTCCCAATCCCGCCGCGCCTTCTGGCCGCTCGCCGCTGGGCGCAAAGACGCAGGTGGGGGTAGGGCCGGCCGACTGCTGGACCAGTTTGGCTGCTCCGGGCGTGGGAGNGGAGGAGGAGGAGGAAGAGGAGGCCGACCAACAAGATGGCCCCTGCTGCAGGAGCAGCCTCAGCAGCAGCAGGTGGGAGGCCGGAGGCGGCGCTGGCGGTGGCGGCGGCGGCCGTGGCCCGGTGGTCTAGGACAGAGTCAGAGTCGACNGCCGCCCAGCTCGGCGGTTACTCCGGGGGCCTCGGCGGGTGATGAGTGCGCGCAGGAAATGCTTTTTGGACCCCTGCTCTGTGGGGGGTGGGGAGGTGAAGGCGTCTGTAAACTGGTACCGCCTCCGCCTCCCGGCCCCCGGGGGCTGCCCCCTCCCTAGCCCTGAAGCGCTCCCCTTCCTCCGTCTAGTGGGTTTTACGGTGTCCTTTTCTCTGAAGCTCCAAGAGATCGAGCCAGATGGTCTTTCTTCCTGATGGCGATAGGGAAATCGTGTATGCGGGTGTCTCTCTCTCTCTCTTTTTTTTTTTCAAATTAAGTACGGCAACAGAAACCAGACGAGGTAAAATGTGATTATCGATTAGGGATGGGGAGAGATGGGGGACTAAGGGATGTTCCTAAAACATCTCTTGGCATCAGTTCTCTCTAAACATCAGTTATGCCCACGTCCCGGGTGAGAGTGAAACAAGGGCTCTTTTGAAGCAGTAATAATATAACTCTTGACATCCCAGAATAGTCCATGAAACTGGAAACAAAGCCACTTACTGGCAACGCGAAGACAAATTGTAATGTTTGAATAGAACTTTTCTTCGAACTAACCGTTTTTGAATTATTAATGTGCCGCTTAAGAAACATTAGCATAGAATGGACCTAACGAAACATTTCTTCTGGAGAGAAGTGGTTCATCTCCAGGCTAGAACTTCTTGTGTCCTGTCTCTGGTTCCAATTTTGCATTTCAGTACTTTGTTGTAAGACGAAACTTCCCTGTATAAGTTTGATATTTAATTTCTGAGGCAGGTTTTAATAAGGTTGCAAAACTTTTTTGGTAACTTTCAAAAACTAGAAACAACTGTTGTTCTCTTTATTTGCCCTCGGGTAGTGACGCCTGTGATTTCAACTGTTAACTACGACAACTCCTAAATTTAATTTTTTGAGGCTTCCCCCAGGTCCTTTTCCAAGTGGGGTCGGGGGTGGGGAATGATTCAAGTTATATCTATTCCAGTTTGTACCTAGGTGTGCAGAAATTTATATTAAAGTAGTTTGGATGCATCCGGGAAGATTGCTTTACACTGTTTAACATAACATTCAGTTGCGTGGTCCAATCTGGTTTGTGTTCTTAAAAAGAAGATTGACCTGTGCAGAGAAGATGCCATTTAGTATCTTTCATCCATTTTTAGGGTAAATTTCTAATTAGAATTTGTCTGTATCATGATTCAAAGGATTTTTAGGTTATATGAAGTTTAATGAGCAGTGCTAGTCCTTAATTCTTTCATGAGAATTGACAGTAAATAGACTAACAATTAAATACAGAGGTTGAACTGTCTTATTGTTTAGGATTGAAGTATAGTGGATAAATACGAATAACTTCCATTTTATGCCTTGCATAAATAATATGGATATTTTGATTTTTAAGTGATGGGGAAAGAACAACTTTCACATGACTCCAGCTAATGTGAATTTTCTGAGAATAAGTTTTAGAAAGGACACTTTTTTTTAAGTGCTTAAATTCATGTTTTTTTTATGCTGAATTTTGTTAGGTCAGTACAAAATGCAAGTAAAGACAAGTTTGTAAATTGTAAGTGGTTAGTGTTTTGTTATGAAAAGAAATCTCATCATGTTGTGTCAAGGACTGATTTGCCTCACACTTAATATCGTTTTCCTGAAAACATTTTTAAACGTTAAGGTTTTGTGTTTGAAATTGGATGTTGATGCAACAGTTTATGGGTTGAGTCTGGGTCCATATTTCTGTTTAATGTTGAAAAATCTTTTGGAGAGTTCTGGTTTTAATAAGTGCCAAAACTCTTTTAAGACGTGATCCCTGCATTGTGATATTTTATCAGTGTTTATTCTGATAATTTCAGTATCTCAAGTAATATTTAAGAATTTCCGTGTATTTTCTTGGTAACATTAAAAGTTAAGATATTTGATTCATTTGAAGATAGTTGAAAGGGATTTTTGTACATAAAAGTAAAAAGTTAATTTTTCAAAGCCTCTTTTGTTAAATGAGTAAAAACATTTTCATTTAATCCTATTTAGGCTGTAACGTTGGCAGTATATTCTCACTTCACGTATGACGAATGTAGGCTAGGAGAAGCTGTGTAACTAGCACAGAAGGCCACGTAATTAATAGGTAAAAAAAGCTTACTCAAACCCAAGTCTTGTGGCACAAATCAGATGCTTTGCTACTGCCACCATGTGTCTCAAGGTTTACCTTTGAAGCCTCTCCTGTGTTGACAGACTCCTTGTTTTCGCCATGAGCTATGCTTTGTGATACTGTACTTGCCTTTAGCCCTAACAGCCTTTCTCTTAACATTATTTGCACCCTGCCAAATATTCGCTTACAAATTTGAGAAAGTATATGTTCCTGTGAATTACAAATGAAACACTTATTTTTACTTTTAGCAGATTTGAACGCTGTTGATACAGAAACTCCTACCATTTATACAGGACAGATTTATAGTATTACTGTAATGGCTTCATGGCTTTAATTTGATATGTAAACAGCTGTTAATCTGAAATACTGCATGGAAATTTAAAAATGACTTTAGAAACGTTCAGTGATGTTAAAGTTAGGTCAGATGAGATTTCAAATTCTTCATTTATACTTTTCTAAAGCCATAGGCCACTTAGAATTCCGCAGCATTTTTGTTTCTACGTGTTGAGGTTCGAGATGGAATTTTATGGAGGTCTAATCAGTCTCCTCTTGGATAGACCTTGTGAGTTGTTGGCACCCAACAAAGTGAAGAATACACTGATAAATGATCCTTGTTTGGTGGATACCTCGGAGCAAGATGTTCCTTGGCAGGGTCTACTGACCCGGTTTAGCTTTGGCCCAGACGCTCAGGAGTTCAGGTATTCTTTGGCATTAGATTCAAATGGATTTAAATTCTCACATTAGCCTGCGTCAAAAACAGCCACAGTAGATTTCAGTATCAGCCCGTTCTGTAGGACCCTCTTGAAGATCTCCTTCTCTTTTGTTTAATCCTGGAGTCTAGGCTAGATTTGGACTAGCCTTGGAGGTTGTTATGGCATAAGATTAATTTTGTCTGGCATTGTACAAAGGAATATTTCTTACTCCAAAGTTTCTTAAGATAGATTCCACACATTTTCAAGCATGCAGTTTACTAATCCTAAATAATGTTGCCCTACATCCCCAAGTCAGTTCACTTGATAGCACATTTATTTATATCCATTATTGGTCAGACTGTGCCTGTTCACTTCTTATATAATAGTCTTGTTTACTCTTTATGTAATATTAGGCACTTCTTACTAATTCACAGTGTTTTCCTAATTGGTTGAGCTTTAGGAATTCTAGTAAAAATTTAAGTTCACCTTTCATGCACAGTTGAACTGACTGAAATAGTGATCTGTTTTATAGGAATAAATATTTTAAGATTCATTTATATTTTTTGAGATTATTTACGAAGGAATGTCATGTGCCAGCAAAATTCTGATGTTTGTCAAGCATTTTAGCACCAACATCAGTACTCACCTCACTGATTGTTATTGTGCATTTATGGTAATATTTAACTTGTAATGCATTTTATCTAAAAATCTCCAAGATCTAAATAGAACATGGTAGCAGTGTTCTTGAAGAAGAGTTCTAAAGGTGTCATTATTATAGATAAATCTTAACAAAAAATTATTTTTTAACGCTTATTTTTTTTTTTTNCCGACGCGGGGCTCGAACCCACGAACCGCGAGATCATGACCTAAGCGAAAGTCGGACGCTTAACCGACTAAGCCACCCAGGTGCCCCTTTTAACGCTTATTTTTAAGAGAGAGAGCGCGCACGCGCGTGTGAGAGTGGGGGAGTAGCAGAGAGAGAGAGAGGGAAAGAGGGAGAATCCCAAGCAGGCTCTGTGCAGTTGGTGCAGAGCCCAAAGTAGGGCTGGAAACCATGGAGATCGTGACCTGAGCTGAAACAGAGAGTCAGATGTTTAATTTTAATTGACTGAGCCTCCCAGGTGTCCCTTAACATAAAACATTTTTAAATTAAGGTTCAGGTCATTTAACATAAAACTAATAATTTTAAAGGCAACAGTTCAGTAGCAGCATATCCACAATGTTGTGCAGACACCACTATCTAATTCCAGAACCCTTTTATCACCCCCAAAGGAAACTGTACCCAGTAGGCAGTTACTCTCCATTTTCCCCTCTCCCTGGGCCCTAGCAACCACCATTCTACTTTCTGTCTCTGTGGATTTAACATAAAATTATAGAGTCAGGATTAAGGAATAGTACTTTGTATAATTGAATGTGCAGGAAAACTTTGGGATATGATTGTTAAGATCAGAAACCATCTCATTCTTTGCATGCTTCTCTTGAGTACAGTAGGCAGACCGCCAGGGACTCTTCACAGAAGGAAAGTTGAAAGTGACAGCAATTTGCATTTTTTAGTTTTTGATCAGTCCGAAAGAGTTCTACTCAAATTCTCAGACTCGTTTATATTTCCTTATTGGGTTATGGGAATTAACTGAATTGTAATGTTCTAGACAAATGTGAGCAACTAATACTTATTTAGTTTGCTCTCTGCAATTTGCCTTCTGTTTTCTCTCTCTCTCTTTCTCTTTCTTTTGGTTTTTCTTAATGTGTAGAAGAAACTTGGAATGTTCACAGGCAACGACTTACTTGAGATGATATTAGAAAGTGATTGTTAGGTTGAAATTCTTTGATCTTTATGAATCTAACTTTATAATTATTTTAGTCAGCTGATCTTTGAGAATATTTAGAGTTAAAATTTGTCTGACACTATGCTTTTAATCTCATGTTGATTAAGTTCTAAAAACTTAGATTTTGGCTCTATACCTGACTCCCTCCAAAAACATAGACACTGTTACAAAAGCAATTGATTTGTAGCTCTTTTTGATTGGCTTAGTTCATTGAGAGAGAAAACTGTTCGGCTTTTATTCTTTCTGGAATGAAGTGTAATAAAGTTGGACTTCTGTAAATTTGTTTATTTTACCAAGTGATCTCTTTACCCAACTTGGGACTCGAATTCACAACTCCAACATCAAGAATCACATACTCCACCAACTGAGCCAGCCAGGCACCCCTGACTTCTGTAAATTTAGAATTGCTCAATTTGAAGTTTCAGTTTGGGGCTTTGGAAATATTCTTTTATCCTTACCTTAAATTCAAAATGGTACTCCCTTCCCCACAGTTAAATTGAAATCCTAAAACTTATAGTGTGAAGTGAAAAACAGATTTCATGTTATTAATAAGATTTTTTTTTTTTAAGTTTATTTATTTTGAAAGAGAGAGAGAGAGAGAGAGAATCCCAGCAGCCTTCTTGCTGTCAGTGCAGAGCTTGACGCGGGGCTTGACCTCGTGGAACCTTGAGATCATGACCTGAGCCAAAATCAAGAATCCGATGCTTAACCAACTGAACCACCCAGGTGCCCCATTTAAGATTTGTAATGAATTATAGGAGATCTCTAGGGGGAAGAAAAATTAAATCAAAATTTAATTTTGATGTTAATCGCACCCCCCCCCTTAAACATTATTTTAAATATTCTTATTTTCTTGGTTGTTTCCAAAAGTCATAGTTCTTGGTCAGATTTCAGAACACTTCAGAACAAGTCCTTGGCAACCTCCAAAATTACCTTACTAACCTCTTTTTAAGGAAAAATTTATTTAGTTGTAAGAACAACTTAAAAAGTGGTGAGCAAGAATTACTTAAGAATATTTACAACTCAATGCAGTAATATTCCTGCTTTTTTTTCATAGAGACTTTTTTTTCAGAAAAAGATTAAATATTTCCGTGTTTTTATATATACGTCATTAATTTTTGATAGTGACATTTACCGAAAAGCTAGTATAGTAAATTAAGATTTAATCATAAAATAACATCTTTAAGGGAGGTGATGTTTAGATATCTATGCTTAAAAATATGGTTTAGTGGGGAGCCTGGATGGCTCAGTCAGTTGAGCATCTGACTCTTGATTTAAACTCAGGTCGTGATCTCATGGTTTGTGGTAATGGGCCCCATGTCAGGCTCCAGGCTGATAGCACAGAGCCTGCTTGGGATTCTGTGTCTTTCTCTGCCCCTTCCCTGTTCTCTCGTGTTCTCTCTTTCTCTCTCTCAAAATAAATAAACTTTAAAAATACATATATGGTTTAGGGGTACCTGGGTGGCTCAGTCGGTTAAGCATCCGAGTCTTGGTTTTGGCTCAGGTCATGATCTCACAGTTTAGGGAGTTCGAGCCCCACAGTGGGCTCTATGTTGGTAGCACGGAAGCTGCTTGGGATTCTTCTCCCTGTCTCTCTGCCCCTCCCCTGCTCACGCTGTCTCTGTTTCTCTCAAAATAAAGTTTAGAGGGTCATTTGTCAAGGAAAGAGGATTATTGTATTATTCATTTTATTATAGAACAGTATTTCACCTATCCATGTCCCAGTTTAGAATACCAAGTATACAAAAAGACTTAATTGTCACAAGATAAATGAGCTAGATCATCTGCACTAAGGCACTGTCTTAGGAGCTCTCTTGGTTTGTACAGAATTCTAATAAATTTGATTGTGTTCTGATCCCACAGCAGATTAAAGGTGCATATTTACTGTGGGAGAGAGGTGCTGTAGGTAAAATGGAGAGCAAGGGGAAGGGTGACAGGAAAAACCTCATTAGCTTTGGGCCATGTAATATGGACTCTGAGTATGTCATTAGTTATTGTATTTATGCTAATAACCTATTCCTGATGATAAATTCATTGTGGGAAAATTCTGTTATGTTATAATTTTGGGAATCATGAAAATATGTACAGAGTATATTTGGACATAGGCTTTGGAGGTAGATATACCTAGGTTCTCACCTTCTATCACAAGTTTTGTGATTCTTGATGTCTAAAAATAGAAATGATAATCCCTTCCTTTAAAGATTTGTTTTGAAGTTTAAATTAGATAACATGCATGTTTAATATAGTACCTGATAAATTAGTATTCATTCAATAAGTGTTTTCCTCTTTAAATTCTGTTTAACAAAAATCATTTTAGAGAAACATTCATCTAGATATTTGAAAGAGTTTTGTTTTTCAAGCTACATACAAACTTTGTCTAAGTCAGAATTAAATGTATGTGTACTTTTTTTTTTTTTAATTGTACTTTTAAACAATCTCTATACCTGATGTGGGGCTCGAACTTACAACCCTGAGCTCAGGTCACATACTCTACTGACTGAGCCAGCCAGGCACCCCTGTATGTGTACTTTTGAAGGTAGTGGTCAGGAATGAGATACCATTCTCATTTTCTTCCCACATCAGTGTTTCGTTAATATGGATCTCTGCTGCTCAGTACCAACCACTAGCTACAGATGGCTACTTAAATTTAAAATTTTTTCATAGACTTAATTTTTTTAGAGCAGTTTTAGGTTTACAGAAAATTGTCCTGAAGGTACAGAGTTTCCATATACTTTTTCTTTCCACATTGTGGTGTGTTTGTTATAACTGATGAGCCAGTATTGATAAATGGTTATTCACTAGATTGCATAGTTTATATGAGGGTTTACTCTGAGTGTTGTGTAGTTCTGTGGGCGAGAATGTCTTCTTTCACTTAGCAGTGTAACATTTAAGGTTCTAGCTTGTTTCTTTTTACTGTTAAGTAATATTCCATTTTATGGATAAATATAAGTTTTAATTAATTAAAATACAGTGAAATTTGAAATTTAGTTCCTCAGTTGCACCAACCACATTTCAGTAGCTCAGTGGCCACATGTGGCTACTGGTTACCATATTGGAAAATGAACATCTAGAACAGTTTCATCATCTCAGAAAGTTGTATTGAAGAGTGCTGATATAAACTATCCTCCCAGGGTGCCTTGGGTGGCTCAGTGAGGTAAGCATCCAACTCTTGATTTCCTTTCAGCTCAGGTCATGATCTGCCTCTACAAATAAATACTGTCCATTAACGGTTTCCAAGGTTTCCTGTCAGGGTATCATCTTTTACTCCATTCTTCTTTGTTCCTAAAATCTTATTTTTCTCTAAACCTTTTGAATATTTATCAAAGGTATACAGATCTTAGAGCTAAGAAATGGCCGCATTGAGATTAGAATCTAGATCTCCTTATTCTGGTTCTCTCTTGGGGCTCCCCACCAATTGGGGTTCTCTTTACAATCATGTTTGAAGTTACAGTCACTTTTTAAGAGGTAACTGGGATCCATTTGATTATACACTATATAATTGTAAAAAGTATATTTACAGGCCAAAATTATAAATTTAATAGTGATATATTCATTCTTATTCTTTAAACAATTAGAATCTTAAATGAAAAAATTTATCCCATTTAGCTGATTTCTTTCTATAATTTAGTTATGATGGAAAAGTATTTGCTTCCATGTGTGCCATTTGAGGTATCAAAAATTAATTTCCAGGAGTACTATGAATTGGCTGGTAAGGTTGAATGGAATTGAACTGAACATTATTGACATCCAGAATTCTCTACTGGCACCTGGATTTGACCTTTGGATTCTGTTCAAACTGCACTTTAATTTGTAAAATCCTGATTGGTTACCACATGAACTTGAACTTGTATCTTTTTTATTTAACTCCATCATGTTAAAGTTTCCAGAACTTGAAATATGGAGAACCTTGTCAGTCTCTTTTGCCTTTTTTTTTTTTGTTTTTTTTTGAGATAAGTTGTACCTCTAATTTTGCAGAAACTGTAGCCATATTGTGTTTGGTCTTGGTTTGACCTTACCTGTTTACTGATCTTGCTTGCTCAAAAGTCCATTTTTGTGGAGACGTTATGTTAAAGGATAGTAGTCTTTCATATTTTAGTACTGTACTTTAAAAAAAAAAAACTTAGATTTTTACCTTCCTTTTGAAATGCTTTCCCTATAATTACTGCTTTTAAAACCCATGTTTTATATGTCAAATTTTATATTAATTACCCCATTGAAAGCAGTTTTTGAACTGTTTTGATTAATTACTCTTTGCTGGAGTCTGGCTTTTCTTTAAATTTTCTAGAAAAATTTTTTAAAACATAAGGCTTTTCATATATTTAGAAAAATTGAATTGTAGGTTCTGTGGATTGACTCGTTATCTGAATCAGTTCTTTTTTTTTTTTCAGAAATGTCATTTTATTATGTAGGTATGCAGTTGATGAAAACCTGTTCATAAGGGCATAGAAGTCCCCTTCTAGGTTTTCTTTCTATTGCTGTTAGAGAAAGAGATGGTTTTGTGAAATAAGAAAATCCTAATAATAATAGATCTCTAAATGAATTTAAGAACAGTTCGTTCAGCATCTGACTTTGGCTTAGGTCATGATCTCATAGTTAGTGGGTTTGAGCCCCATGTTGGGCTCTGTGCTGACAGCTCAGAGCCAATAGCCTGCTTAGGATTCTGTATCTCCCTCTCTCTTTCTGTCCCTTCCCTACTTGTGCTCTGTCTCTTTCTCTCTCTCAAAAATAAATAAACATTAAAAAAATTTTTTTAAAGAACAGCTTAGAATTCACAAAGCCCAAAATAGATCATGTTCTTATGAAAGCATCATTGAATATTGAAATAGTAGCACCTAGTCTCCTAATAATTGACATGCATTAGTTAATTCATTATAGTCAGTGTCAGGATAAAACTCAACAGCTTCTTAGATGCATAATGGCAATGATGAAATGGTGAAGGCGGTGGTGGGGAAAGAATTAGGGAGTAAAATCCTGTCAATAGATTCTCCATATTTGGGAAAGATTTCACATTCAATCATTGATTTTTTTAAATTCTTTTTTAAAGATGTTTTAATTTTTTTTTAAGTTTATGTATTTTGAGAGAAAGAGAGCACAAGCAGGGGAGGGGCAGGGAGAGGGAGAAAGAGAATCCCATGCAGGATCCACATTGTCATTGCGAAGCCTGACACAGGACTCGGACTCAGCAACTGTAAATCAAGACCTGAGCTGAAATCAAGAGTATTTGGATACTCTTAGATAGATACTTAACTGACTGAGCCACCCAGGTGACTTTTTAAAGGCAGTTTTTTATTCATGGCAGAATTGAGAAGGCACTGCGATTTCCCATATACTCCTTGTTCCCACATGCACGGCATCCACCACCAGTGGTAAATTTATTACCCCCCCCCCAAAAAAAAAGATTGTTTAAAAGTCATAGTTTATATAGAGTTCGTTCTTGGTGTGGTACATTCTATGGGTTTGGACAAATGTGTAATGACATGTATTCACAATTGTAGTATCATACAGAGTATTTTCATTGTCCCCAAAATCCTGTGTTCTGCCTATTCATCCCTCTTCACCCCAGCTCCTTGCAACCAGTGATCTTTTTGTCTCACTAGTTTTGCCTTTTCCAGAGTGTTCCGTAGTTGGAATCATAGAGTAGGTAGCCTTTTCAGATGGCTTCTTTTAGTATCATCTATGTTTTTTCATACCCTAATAGCTCATTTCTTCTTAACGCTGAAAAATATTCCATCATCTGGATATACCACAGTTTACTTTGACATCTATTTACTGAAGGGTATCTTGCTTGGTTGCTACCAGGTTTTGGCAGTAAATGTCCATTTGCAGGTTTTTGGGTAGACTTAAGTGTTCAGCTCCCCTGGGTATATGGCAAGGAGAGTGATTGCTCGATCGTATGGTAAGAGTATGTTTAGTTTATAAGAAATACCAAACTGTCTTCCAAAGTGGCTTTCCCATTTTGCATTCCTACCAACAATGAATGAGAGGTCCTATTGCTCTGTTTTTTGCCACCATTTGGTGTTGTCTGTGTTCTAGGTTTTGACCATTCTAATGGGTGTGTAGTGGTATCATATCGTTTTAATTTGCATTTCCCTGATGACTTACGATGTAGAGTCTCTTTTCATGTGTTTATTTATATGTGAATATAATATTGTATAATTGGAATCATACAATGTGTACTCTTTTCAGATTAGCTCCTTTGTCCTTACCTCTTTTTTAAGGCTTTGTTTAAGTTAATCTCCACATCCAGTGTGGGGCCCACCCCACGATCAAGAGGCCCACACTCTTCCAACTGAACCAGACAGGAGCTCCTATCCTTCTCTTTTTAATCTCCCACTTCACCTTTAGTTTTACCTAGCTTATAGATATTTTTAAGGATATCTTTAATTTTGGAGGTATACTTTCTTCTAAATATTAAGTACCAGTATTGGAAAAATTAACTCATTTTGTGGTGATACGTCCTGCTGTCCTATGTCCCCTTGCCATTCAGCATTATCTGTTATGTGAATTGTCCCAGTACTATCTTCAGAAATACGAAAATTGTCACAGTCAAGCAGAGTAGTGATTATTTTCGGTCATTCAACAATTACTGAGTAAATATTATATGCCCTGCAGCATACAATAGTATGGACTTTTTTCTTTGCATTTCCAATCCTATTTCCAGTAGGATATATTGGAAACATCAGAGGAGCACCTAATACAGGCTGGGCTAAAAAAGATTTTTGAAAGAGCTTCCTGAACTGAGTGGGACTTCAAGGATGAGTAGAGGTTTAATAGTCTAGATTTAGGGGACTACTTGAGGCCAACAAGACCTAGAGTGAAAAAGAGTGTATTTTGTGCAGGGAAACCTTAATACTTCTGTTGGTAGAGAATAAAATAGGCAGATGGTGATGAAAAGTAAGATTAGAGCAGTCAGTGGGAGCCAGTTCCTCAAGATCTGTATGGCATGTTCAAGTTGGTGCTCATAAGGGAACATCAAAGAAATTGTTGTTGTTGTTACTTGTTTTTCAAATCAAGGCATAATATATATGCAGTAAAGAATAAAAATCTTAAGGATATAGCTTAATGATTTTTACATATATACACGTGTGATATAACAGATTACTGCCTAGATGAAGATATACAGTGTTTCTAGCACCTAAGAATTCTTTCTGCTCTTTCCCAGACCATACTTTTCCCCATCTTCCACAACAGTTATTCTGACTTCTAACACCAGAAACTACTTTGCCTCTTCTTAAATGGAGTCATATATAATGTATTCTTTTTCCTTCCTCTATAAATTAAATCCTTCAGTAGGTGCTATTCGTTATCTGTCTTATTAGTTCATTATGATATCTGTGAAATTCATCCATATTATATGTAACAGATCAATCTTTTTTATTATTGCTGTATAGTATTCATTGTACGAATTGATTACATTCATCCATTCTACTCTTGTTGGACATTTGGGTGGTTTCCAGTTTATTTTCAGCTTTCTGTGAATAAAGCCGCTATGAACATCTTTGTGTATGTCTTTTTTTTTTTTAATTGTTTTTAAGTTTCTTTAATCTGAGAGAGACAGAGAGAGCAAGTGGGGGAGGACAGAGAAAGAATCCCAAGCAGGTTCTATGTTGTTAGCACAGAGCCTGACGTGGGGCTCCACCTCACGAACTATGATATTATGACCTAAGCCAAAACCAAGAGTTGGACATTTAACTAACTGAGCCATCCAGGCACCCCTTTGTATATGTCTTTTGATGGACATTGTCATCTCGATTGTGTAAATACCTAGGAGTGGAATTTTTAGGGTCATTGGTAGACCTTTGTTTGACCTAAACAACCAGTTTGACCTGAACTGCCAGTTTTTCAAAGTGAAATGTGCCATCTTACACTGCCTGAGAATTTCACATGCTCATAGCCTCTTTGGTATTATTGGTTTTAAAAAATTTTAGCCCTTCTGGGGTAGCTACGGAGTGGTATCTCACTCCATATCTACGGAGTGGTATCTCATTGTCATTTTTTTTTTTAATGTTTTATTTATTTTTGAGAGAGATAGAGACTGCCTGAGCAGGGGAGGGTCAGCAAGAGAGGGAGACAAAGAATCTGAAGCAGGCTCCAGGCTCTGAGCTAGCTGTCAGCACAGAGCCTGACGCGGGGCCCGAACCCACGAACTGTGAGATCATGACCTGAGCCGAAGTCGGACACTTAACCGACTGAGCCACCCAGGTGCCCCTCTCATTGTCATTTTTATTTAAATTCTCCTCATGCGTAAATGATATTCTATAACTTTAGTTGGCATATTGTATCCCCATTGGCCATTTGGATATTGTCTCGTGTGAAGTGTTTTGTTCATGTCTGTTGTCCGTTGTTTTTTTGAATTGAAGCTTTTTATTATGGGATATACATACCACTATTAGTGTTGGTGTTGTCTGTTTTTTTTTTTCTTCCTTAAATAGTTTATTGTCAGATTGGTGTCCATATAACACCCAGTGCTCATCCCAACAAGTGCCCTCCTCCATGCCCATCACCCCCTTTCCCCTCTCCCCCACCCTCCTCAACCCTCAGTTTGTTCTCAACATTCAAGAGTCTCTCATGGTTTGCCTCCCTCCTTCTCCCCAACCATTTTCCTCTTCTTCTCCTGCATCGTCCTCTGTTAACTTCCTCCTAATCCAACTGTATGTGCAAATATATGGTATCTGTCCTTCTCTGCCTGACTTATTTCGCTCAGCATAACACCCTCTAGTAGGTGTTGTCTGTTTTTTAACTGAGTTATTTTGTCATGGAAGAAAAACATAGGTGAGTGACTAGTAGCTGTGTGGAGGGTAAAGGACGACAAGAACAAAGCTGGAGGCAGAGATCAGTTGAAAAGTACCTGTGTGAGGGCGCCTGGATGGCTCAGTCAGTTAGGTGTCCAACTATGATTTTGGCTCCGGTCATGATCTCAAACAGTTCATGAGTTCAAGATCTGTGTTGGGCTCCACAGTGAACAGTGCTGAGCCTGCTTGGGCTTCTCTCTCCCTCTCTCTCTGCCCCTCCCCTGTTTGTGTTTGGTTTCTCTCTCTCAAAATAAATAAAAATTTTTTAAAAAGGTTATTGTGTGATCCAGGTGAGAGAGACTACATGCTCTATGAGAGCAGGGTCGTTTCTTCAGGGCTGTATCTTCAGATCCGAGGTCACTGACTGGCATGTAGTAGTAGGTGCTCAATGAGTATTTTTTGAGTGAATGAATATGGGTCTACAGGGAAGTAAAGATGGAAAGGAAAACATAGATGCAAAAGATCATAAAATTTTTAATAGGAGTAGAAAAAGATGGAGTCTAGGATGATTACCAGGTTTGTATACTGAGTGTCAGATTGAATAGTGGTGTCACCAAAGAAGCAAAGCCTGCAGGAGGAATCGCCAGTTTAAAAATAGGGATGTTTAGTTGCCATGTGACCTTGAGAATATTACCTAACATCCGTGCTTTAGTTTCCTTAACTCTGAAAATAAGCTTCGTAATGATATCTAATAGGGTCATTGTGAGGGCTAAGTGAGATTAATGCATGCAGAACACTTAGAATAGTGCCTGACACACAGAATGTACTCAAAAAAGGTCAGAGATAGAAACAAACAAAAATCCCTATTCTTTTGGAGCTTACATTTTAGTAGTGGTGAGTATACACTATAACAAAACAAGTAAAACATAGCATATTGGATGCTGAGAAATATTATGGAGAAAAATTAATCAGGAACGAGATGGGGAGCACATGTGTGTGGTGGCTGTAGGATTGGGGTTGAGAGATCCATTTTAACTTTTTAAATTCATTTTGTTTCTTTTAAATGTTTTAAAATGTTTGTTTATTTTTGAGAGAAAGAGAGAGACAGATTGTGAGCAGGAGAGGTACAGAGAGAGCAGGAGACACAGAATCTGAAGCAGGCTCCAGGCTCTGAGATGTCAGCCCTTACTTAGCCCGACATAGGGCTTGAACTCACCCACCGCGAGATCATGACCTGAGCCGAAGTCAGATGCTTAACCGACTAAGCTACCCAGGTGCCCCTATTTATTATGTTTTTTAAGTTTTCATTTATTTTTGAGAGAGAGACAGAGAATGAGTGGAGAAAGGACAGAGAGGGGGCAGAGACACAGAATCTGAAGGAGGCCCCAGGCTCTGAGCAGTCAGCACAGAGCCCAGTGTGGGGCTTGAACTCACAAACTGCGAGATCATGATCTGAGCCAAAGCCAGATGCTTAACTGATTGAGCTACCTGGGCATCCTGAGAGATTAGTTTTAAATGAGGTGATCAAGTAAGGCTCTTCATAAGGGACTTACTTGTGAATGCTTGCAAGGAAATGAGGAAAAGTTTCAGGGTGGGGGAACAGCGGGACAAACTGATCATAATTCTTTAAGAAAGCAGAGCTCCCTGTTTTCACCAGAGAGTGTAGTATTAGTAGATATATCTGTGTATTGTTGTGCAACCCCCAGCAGTTAGACTTACCTCAACCTTTTATCCTTCCTCCCTGCAACACAGATAAATATACTACACAAACCTGAGCATGAATTTAATCCCCAAAAGGTCATCATTATGTATTTTGAAGGAAGTATTTTGTGTTTAATTCTGTAATAGTAGCAACAAATCAGTATATTCTTTAACAGTAGCTACTGCTTGGGAGTCAGCAAAATATCTTCATTTACAAGTTATATACCTTTTATTTTATAAATATAATACATTGTAGCTATAAGCTGTTTGGAGTCCATGTAGCAATTTGTCATTATTTTAAAGTCCCAAAATGTAATTTTTTGTCTGGGATAACAGTCTAGAAATAGAATTCTAAGTTGGAAAAGGAGTCCATACCTCTTATTTTGCTGTTGCATTATTTTTCAAGCATGTGCAATTGAAAATCACTGATTTTGTTTTGTGGAAATAGTTTGAATTCTATCAGACGTATTCCATAAAAATAAACAGAAAGTAATAAAAATGTCCTCAAGTCTTGACCGGTAGTT
The DNA here is from genome assembly GCF_008692635.1 of Crocuta crocuta. Taxonomy (NCBI): domain Eukaryota; kingdom Metazoa; phylum Chordata; class Mammalia; order Carnivora; family Hyaenidae; genus Crocuta; species Crocuta crocuta. The sequence continues at coordinate 17,499,305 of NW_027529934.1, forward strand.
GATGGGAATAATACCTGTAACTAATTCTACTATTATTATTTTTTTATTATTTAGTATGTTAGATTATGGCTCTAATGCAAAAATTCCCTAAGTCAGAGTGTACACTCAAGGATCACCCAGCTATACACATCACAAGTGTGTTGCAGCTTACCTATTCTGAATACGTCTTCCTATTTTCTCTTTTTCATCCAGTTCTAGAATCAGTCACAGTCCTATGATAGTCACCGAGAACATCTAAGGCACAGGCTCCCTGGGGAAACAATAGAAGCAAGTAAAAGGAAAGAAGTGGGGGCTATTATTGTGATGGATATGTTGCTTTGTTTTCTTGAGTAAAGAGGGACTGGCTCTGTTCTCAAGTTTTGTTATTGACACCTGTTTCTGTTCCTTCCAATTCAGAAGGAACAGAAACAGTGTCATCACTGCTTCAAAAATGACCTTAATGAAGGGTATTTTTCTAACTGTGGTCAGTTTAACTGGAAGCGTTTTGAAATAGTTTAAAAGTACAAATGTAGAAGAAAAATCTCACAAGTATAATGTGGAGTGAAGAAGCTGAAATGCAAAAGAATATCTACCGATGATTCCACGGTATAGAGTTTTAAGCAAGCAAAACTAATGTGTGGAATTAGAAGGCGCCTGGGTGGCTTAGTCGGTTAAGCGTCCGACTTTCGCTTAGGTCATGATCTCGCGGTTCGTGGGTTCGAGCCCCGCGTCGGGCTCTGTGCTGACTGCCAGCTCAGAGCCTGGAGCCTGTTTCAGTCTATGACTCCCTCTCTCTCTGACCCTCCCCTGCTCACGCTGTCTCTCTCTCTCTCCTAGAAATAAATAAAAAAAAAACATTAAAAAAAATAAAAAAAATAAAAAAAAAGAAGTTAGGATAGTAGTGACCTTTGAGGAGAAATAAAAGAATAATGAATGGGAGGGACGGTGAGGGGGGCCTTCTGAGGTGCCCATGATGTTGTAGATCTTGGGTATACAGTTGACCCTTAAGCAGTTTGGAGGTTAGTGATGCCAGCCCCTATGGATCGAAAAATCTGCTTATAACCTTTGACTCCTCAAAACTTAACTACTAATAGCCTGCTGTTGATGAGAAATTTTACCAGTAGCATAAAGGTGATAAGCATATACTTTGTATGTTGTGTATATTATATACTGTATTCTTAAAACTAGAAGGAAAAAGATGTTACTGAGAAAATCCCAAGGAAGGTAAAATACATTTACTTCTTTATGTACTATATTATTGGAAAAAATCCACCTGGAAGCAGGCCAGGACAGGGCAGTACCAGAGGCAGGGCTGGTCCCCAGATGGTGGTATTCTGTACCCTGGTGGCTTTGGCTGAGCAGGGGCAGCTGCTGGGCAGCTTGCTGGCTGTGGCAGAAGCCTGGAGGCACAGTACAGCTGTCCCGTCTGTGCCACTGGCAGCTGTGACCACATGTAAGTGTAGCTGGCCTCCTAGAGACTCTGGGGCCTGGGCCCGTTGTGGGGTGTTTGGTGGGGAGCCAGTGCCTGGAGGATTGGAGGCTGAGGCCACTGGATGTGTCTTTCCTTCAGCTTGGCCTCCTGCCTGCCTGCCACCCTGTGCCTGACCCGTCCACCCCACATCTACAACCCTTTGCCCAGGGGGTGACCCGAAGCCCTCCCGCATCCTGGGGTGCCCTGGGGTTGCTGACTGCCTCCATAGGTCTGGTTTCCCTGGGTTCTCAGGACAACAGGCACCAGCTCTGTGCCAGTCACCTTTGATTTGGTCTGTGGAGACTGGAATGGGCAGTTGTAAGTAAATGCCTGTGGCTTTGCTAAAAAAAAAAACCTTAAAAAAATCTGCATGTAAATCGACCCATGCACTTCAAACCAGTGTTGTTCAAGGGGCAACTGTACAGGTATGCTTACTTTGTGATGATTCATTGAACCGAACATTCTTGATCTGTATGCATGCCTTTCTGTGTGTAAGCTACACTTTAACACATTTTAAGTATCTTAAAATATATATAAAAATAAGATTTGTTTTCTGTTTTAGTCCTCTGATTATTTCTCAGTGAAATGATCTAATAAATTACTCCTTGTGATTCTCTTCAAAAGGAATATATTACTTGCAATAACCTAATTAAAAATATAAGCTACTAGGCTTAAACAATTCCAGGGGTCCTGTACTAAATTTACTTAATTTGAAACTAATCACACTCAGGTTAAACCTAAAACAGGCACCATTTAATTTAGATCTTTATTTTTGGCTGACTAATAAAATAGTTATTAATGCAATAAAAATTACAGGTGCTGAAAGTTGGAAGACCTTGTATTACAGTAGAAAAAGTACAGGCTTTGCAAAGAGTTATACAAACATGGGTTCAAATTATGCTGAGTAACTTTCAGCTTTCTTTCCTTCATTAGCAAAGGTGATAGCTATCTCAGGAAGTTGTTGGAGGATTAAATGAGATAATCTCTAAGTGGTTGGCACTCATATCCCAAGTGAGATTCGGGGATGGAGAGGGAATAGATTTGGAGCGTATATAAAGATAGTTGTAGGTAGGAAAAAACCAGTATAACCTGCTGAAGGTCACTAAGGTGATGATGTTAAGGAGAGTTAAGTTTTTAGATTATAACCAGTAAAGACTAACAACATCTAACATGAGTATATGAATCTCTCTATATTAAGAGTTAATAATGTTTCTCTGGTACCTCAACATGAAGGACTGTTAGCATGGATGACAATGTATTAAGTTGGAATATAATAAAAAGTTTTAGGGTGATCACTGAGCCTGAGTAGTTGGTACAAGTTTTTGTTTAGAGGACTTGTCATCCATGCTGTGCTTTGAAAATGTTACCATTTTGGTATACTTGAATGCTTCTCCCCTTAGTTGCTATAGTTTATGCTGTAGGATTAAGAAACTAAATTTAGGCATGTTTGTTTATGATGAAGGTACTTCAGTATATTAGTAATTTTTAGGGCCTTAGTGAGGATAGATGCACACTTCTAAAAGGTTGCAATTCAATTGAGAGAACTTTTCATATTCCAATGTCACTATTACATTTAGTATTACTGTATTCTCAGAAGGCTGTGATGAAATTTATTCATGTTGTTATGCTTTAATTATATAACAATTATTAGATATCTATCATTTGAGTAACAAACCACTTTAAAGTTGAGTGGCTGGAAACATTTTATTTGGTTACACTTTTGAGTCCGCATTTGGGGCAGGATTTAGCTGTGTGGTTCTGCTGGACTCCATTTAAGTCATTCCTGCAGCTTGAGTCTTCTAGCAGCTCACATTGGGACTGATTGTTCTAGGAGACTGAGCTTGGATAGTTTTTCACTGTTGTATTGGTCTCACCCTAGGGAACTAGTTCAAGCTTCATCACATAGTGGCTCCCGTATTCCAAGAAAGTAAGAGAAGCAGCAGGGTCACTTGAGGCTTAAGCTCTGGAGGAACTCTCGCTTCTACTGCATTCCACTATTCATTGTAAGTCAAGCCCACCAGATTCAAGAGGTGGGGAAATAGACGGTGTCTCTTAATAGAGCAGCAAAGTCAAATTACAAAGGAGCATAGGTACTACAGCACAGGGAGGAATTGTAGCCGTCTTTGCAGACTAACACAGCAGTATTACAAGTGTATTACACTTACAATAGTCAAGTTACACACACTAGGGTTTGAATCTTAACTCTACTAGCCCTTACTGGCTGTGAGACCTTGAAAATATGGCCTAACTTGTCTGAGCCCTGATTGTCTCAAGGCTGTAATAATACTTTATAAGGTTATTATGATAATTAAAATATACTCTAAGTTTTCAGAATATATGTTTTTAAAGGTTTATTTTATTTTTGAGGGTGAGAGTATGAGTGAGGGAGGGCCAGAGAGATGGGGGATGGAGATGGAGGATCTGAAGTGAGCTTGGTGCTGACAGTAATGAGCCCAATGCAGGGCTTGAACTCACGAACCCTGAGATCGTGACTTGAGCCAAAGACATTTGAGTCACTCAACTGACTGAGCCACCCAGCTTCCCCAAGTTTTTGGAATATTTTAACCCATCGTAAATGCTATTATTATTTTAGAACTTAGCATTCCTTTAAGTCTCCATTTGTTTATATTTAACCTATGATTAATTATCTCCTTCAAAGATAGGAATGCCAACATAGCTTGCTAATAAATGGTATCCCAGCAGCCCTCTGAAAGATAAAGAAAGTCCGAGGGGTTTTCTCTCTGTTTGCCAGCTTTGATATATTAAGACTCATTTGCTCATGTTAAAAGTCACCTGCTTAACAATGAGAAAGAATGAAATCTGGCCATATGTAGCAACATGGATGGATCTTGAGAGTGTTTTGCTGAACGAAATAAGTCAGGCAGAGAAGGACAGCTACCATATGTTTGCACGTATAGGAGGATTAGGAGGAACTTAACGGAGGACCATGGGAGAGAAGAAGGGGGGAAATAGGGGAGAGAGGGAGGGAGGCAAACCATGAGAGGCTCTTGAATGATGAGAACAAACGGAGGACTGATGGGGGTGGGGGGGGGAGGGGGGTGGAGGGCATGGAGGAGGGCACTTGTGGGGATGAGCACTGGGTGTTATATGGAAACCAACTTGACAATAAACTATTTAAAAAAAAAAAAGTTGCCTGCGTAAGTAATGAAACAAAAAACCTAAAAACCTGAATTTTATATTTGGGTTTATAAACCTTCAGGTACCTTCTTAAAAAAATCTCCTTCCAAAAAAGAAGTGTGTGCGTGTGTGTGTTTTCAGTCATTGGGAAAGTGAACTATCAAGATTTTTTTAAATTGCATTTATGCCTTATAATCTAATTAACATTAAACTGTTCAGGGTTTACAAGTTTCTCTTTTGTAATGTTTAGGGGAGTAATTATCTAAAATTGGAATTACTTGCTACAAACGTTAAATTTAGACTTTGTATTTTGCCCACAAAGAGTCTGTCATTATGTTGCTGATGTTAGATATCTTTTTTCCCCCCAGTGTCTTAAGGTGCAAAGTAAGATTATTGATTTGAGATTTTTCAAGTTTTTAATTTTTTTCTGGTGTATTAATTTTTTGCCTTATTATTTTTGGAAAAAGTTTAATTCCAGTATAATTAACATACAATGTCACATTAGTTTCAGGTGTACAGTGTAGTGATTCAACAATTTTATACATTAATCAGTGCTCATCATGATAAGTATACTTAACTACCCTTCACTTATTTCACCCATCCCCCTCCCCACCTCCCTCTCTTTTTTTTTTTTTTTAATGTTTATTTTTGAGAGAAAGAGAGAGGGAGACAGAGGATCTGAAGTGGCCTCTGTGCTGACAGCAGAGAGCCTGATGCAAGGCTTGAACCCATAAACTGTGAGATCAGGACCTGAGCCAGAGTCAGAGGCTCAACCACCTGAGCCACCCAGGCGCCCCTCTTTTTTAATGTAAGCATTTAAAGCCCTACACTTCTCTCTAAACCTTGCTTTAGTTGCATAAGTTTTTATATGCTATCTCTTCATTTTCATTCATCTCAAAATATTTTCGAGTTTCCCTTTTGATTTCTTCCTTGCCTTATTGGTTATTTACATTACTGTGGTTTTATTTCCCTATGTTTGTGACTTCCCCGAATTTCTTTCTGTTATTAGTTTGTAATTTCATTCCATTGCGGTCAGAGAATATAACTTCAGCAATTTCAGTCCTCTTAAATGTATTGAGACTTGTTTTATGGTACAGCAGATGTTCTGTCTTGGAGAATGTTCTGTGTATACTTGAAAAGAATTCTGTTAGGTATTCTCTGGATGTCTTTAAGGTCTAGTTGGTTCCTAATGTTGTTATTCAAGTCTTCTAAATCCTTGTTGATCCATGCTACTCTAGATGGTAAGGCACTAGGTTTCTTCCCTAGCAGCAAGCGTTCCATTAGCTCAGTTGACTTTCTATTGGAGAAAACAGAAATACTCCAGTTTAATAGGTTTGCTAATGTGTATTGACTTTTTCTCTAGAAACCATAGAGAAAATAACAAAAGGGAAAAAAAGATATTCTCTGATTTTAAGGAACTTAGAGTCTAGTTATGGCTTAGTTAATTGCTCTATTAAGGATACTGTTAACAGGGATACTGTAGATAAGAAATCTAGTAATCTAGATCAGAAATGTTGGTAACCTAAACTTAGATATTGGGAATGGCTGGGAAGGTTTCAGGAAACATCGAAATAAAATGATAGGACTTGGTGACTGATTAGTTGATGGGGATGGTTTGAGGAAAAGGGAAAAGTCAGGGATGATTCCCCATGCTTCTGTCAACAGGTAAGTGACTGACTCATCTTCGACATAGGGAACAAAAGGTTTTTGGTAAGGTTGAGATGATTTGAGATTCTAGTTAGTCATGGATGGCTAGTAACCAACTGGTTATATGGCCCTGGTTGGCCTTGAGAAGAGACGTCTGGGTGCCTGGGTGGCTCAGTCAGTTAAGCATCCGACATCAGCTCAGGTCATGATCTCTCGGAGTTCAAGCCCCATATCAGGCTCTGTGCGAACAGCTCAGAGCCTGGAGCCTGCTTCAGATTCTGTCTCTCTCTCTCTCTCTCTCTCTCTCTCTGTTCCTCCCCTGCTCTCACTCTGTCTCTCTCTCAAAAGTAAATAAACAATTTAAAAACATAAAAAAGAAGAGAGCTCTGAACTTGAGATACTGATTTGGAAATCATCAGCATGTAGTAGGTATTTGAAAGCTGAAAAATAGATGAAATTTCTCAGGGAAATTTTGTAGAGGAAAGAATTGAGGAAAGAATTCTAGAAAATCATATATATTCCAGAGATAGGCAGAGAAGGAGAAGCCCTCAACAGCAAGCAGTGGTTTGCCGTTAGTGGATTAGCTGGACAGTATGCCATCATAGAAACCAAAAGGGGATGGCATTTGTAGGAATAACTGGTCAACATTATTAAATGCTATGTAAAAAGAAATTAATGACTGAGAAAGAACCATTGAATTTTAAAAGAAGGTCATTGATGTGCTTATTAAGAGTTATTTCAACATAGTGGTTGGGATAGAGTGAGTAGTTTTAAAACTGAAAGGTGAGGGAGTAGAGTATAGAGCCTAAGAAGACAAGGACAGGGATTGAATGACTTTTATTTATTTTTTAAGTAAGCTCTGTGCCCATCAGGGGGCTCAGACTCAACAACCCCAAGATCAAGAGTTGCACATTCCCCTGAGCCAGCGAGGTGCCCCAACTTTTTTTTTTTAAATTAAAGGTTGGAGATAGAATGTGTTTTTTTAAGCTCCTCTGAACAAGGATTTAACCATACCTGTAGGGAGGGATAAATTGAAGAAATGGATTATTAGCGCTGCCCCAATAAACTATATAGTCTATATAGATTAGTAGTTAACAGTCTGAAATAATGAGTTTATGAGGACAGGTTAGATTTTCTTTTCCTTGTGAGCATTTACCCCTACATTCATGATTACTGAATACTTGCCAATCAGATTTGTCATTGTGTCTCAAAATAACTTCTGGGGACCAGAGGAACAAACTTCCTGTTCTCAAAAGGAGCCATTATTGCAGCAGGAGGAGAGATTTCAGAACGTGACCTGAAAAACTATTTAAAGTCTAGTTAAAATATTTGGCCGAGGTGCCAAAAATTATGCATGGATCTTTTTGTGTTGGGGCTGAGTTATCTTTAGGATTTAGAAAATAGGCTTAATTAAGAAGACATCAGTTTTCACAAAGAAAACAACATCAGAAATTTGAATTTAATCTGAAAGCAATTAACTAAATAACAGATGCACAAAAATGCTGAGTGTATTCCAAAATATTCCTGATTTTGGTTATTAGTTCTTGTCGTGTTGATGTTTGGAATACCACTAAATGGTGATAATATACTTAACAATATAGTATATATTATATTCAGCAGAGTATTATGTAAAAGCTGAAAAAGTGAAGTAACCTTTGGCTGTTTTGCTATAATGCATTAGTTTTCCCTGCTTACTATCTCACAGATACTTTAAAGATGATGCTTTTTTTTTTTTTAATGTTTATTTACTTTTGAGGAAGAGAGAGAGGGAGAACAGAATCCACAGCAGGCTCCAGGCTCTGAGCTGTCAGCACAAAACCCGACTTGGGGCTCGAACCCAAAAACCGTGAGATCATGACTGAGCTGCCAAGGCGCCCCCTCCCCCTTTTCTTTTTAAGATGATGCTTTTTCTGCCACCTCTTTAATAACTGGTGATGTCCTCTTTAGTGTAGCACATTTACACACAACGTATAACTTTACGTAGAATAAAAACCTGGAGCTTTAAACTGCATACACAGTTAGAAGCTGTCAGTCATCTTCTAGAGTGCTGCTTCAGTTTCAGATTAGGCAGCTTCTCCATGAATGGTTTTATCTTCTACTGTTTTTTTTTTTTTTTTAATTTGGCATTATGCTGCAGGTAGAAATGTTTCTTTTGAAATAAGCCATGTAAGTGAACCCTTTGCTGCTTTTCAACCCTTCTTTATCAAGCCCTATCTTTTAGGCTTTCCTTCCTCTAAATAAGAAGCTATTCTCTCTATACCTGTCTGAGGTATTTGTCTATTTGTACTAACATTAGCATTTACATTATTTACATCTGGAATGATGTGTTCACATATTTTGGGAAGATATTTTTATAATCAAATTTGGGTCTTGGGGCACCTTGGGTGGCTTAGTTGGTTAAGCATCTGACTTTGGCTCAGGTCATAATCTCATGGTCCTTGAGTTTGGGCCCCATTGTCCTTGAGTTTGGGCTCTATGCTGACAACTGAGAGCCTGGAGCCTGCTTTGAATTCTGTGTTTCCCTTTCTCTCTCTCCCTCCCCTTCTCGTACTGTTTGTCTCTCTCATAAGGCAAATAAACACTAAAAAAAAATTTTTTTTACTTGGGTCTTTCTTCACAGGACATTATTGCTGGAAAAACCTTGAGCCTCCTCAAAAATCTGAGACTAGTATTTCATCTGTGAATTAATTGATAGTCTGCTGAGAATTATAATACTGGGCATTGTTATAATAAGGCTTTGTTGATTTTTTTTCTTTTTGTTTTCATTTCCTGCTTTTTGCTTTGTTTTTCAAGATTGTTAAAAATGTTCTCTGATGTTGCCCTGCATGGCGGTTGCTATGGAAATGTTCCAGAGAAATGACAAATTAAATTAGGACCAAGAATACAGAGTTAAACTCGTCGGGCAGAGTGAGAGACCAAGGTTTTCTTCTTACAAACAATCCAGTTTTGTTTAATCTGTCTTTCTCAGGGCAGTTTATACTTCACATTCACATAAGAGCTGAGTTGTAGTCTCAGCTCACAATTTATTAGCTCAGGCAAGTTATTTAATGCTGTTGAAGCTCAAGTGTTATGTATAAAATGGGCATAAAAATGCCTGAGAGGTGTAACTGGCCCAGATTAGATACTTGAAGTTCATTTCTGTTTTCTCCCTCTAAATCAGAGTCAGATAAAATGAGCCTGTATAGAGGAAATGGTGTAATACATTTTTAACAACTTTTTATTTCTTTTTAAATTTTATTGGTTTTAGAGAAAGCATGTGCAGGGGACAAGGGCAGAAGTGGGGGTGGGGGGGAAAGAGAATCTTAAGCAGGCTCCACACTCAGGTCAGTGTAGAGTCCAATGTGGGGGGGGGAGGGGAGTCATCAGCAATATCCCGTGACCCTGGGGGTCATGACCTGAGCTGAAATCAAGAGTCAGACACTCAACTGAGTGAGCCACGTAGGCANATATAAATGTTTTATTTATTTTTGAGAGAGAGAAAGAGAGTATGAGCAGGGTACAGGCAGAGAGAGGGAGACAAATAATTCAGAGCAGGCTCCAGGCTCTGAGCTGTCAGCACAGAGCCTGACTTGGGGACTCACATCCATGAATTGGGAGATCATGACCCGAGCTGAAGTTGGACATTTAACTGACTCAGCCACCCTGGTGCCCCAGTTTATAATATATTTAAATGAAATCTTCAAAGCAGGAAAAATTAGCTTTTANATTATGAGAGAGAGCAAGCAGGGGAGGGGCAGAGAGAGAAGAAGAGAGATAAATCCCAAACAAGCTTTGCACCGTAAGCACTGAGCCCAACCCGGGGTTTGCACTCCTGAATTGTGAGATAATGACCTGAGCCAAAATCGAGTTGCATACTTAACTGACTGAGCCACCTAGGCACCCCTGTATTTTATTTTCTATATTTTATGTATTATATATATTTTATATATTTTTATATTATATTTATATTACATTTAAATATTTGAAGACTAAGACTATGTTAAAAAGACTTCAATTTTAATGATTTTAATAGCTTTATTGACATAATTTACATACTTAATAAAATTTGCTTATTTTAAGTGCACAACTCAGTGAGTTTTAGTAAATTTGCAGAATTGTGCAGTCAGCACAATTCAGTTTTAGAACATTTCCATCACCCTTAAGAGTTCCCCTTCCTTGGCCTTGGTTGGGGTTTCTGGGTGGCTCACATGGTTAAGTGTCAAGATCTCACAGTTCATGAGTTTGAGCCCTGCATCAGGCTCTCTGCTGTTAGTGGAGCTCCCTTTCCGACTTTGGATCCTCTGTCTGTCTCTCTTTCTCTCAAATAAATAAACATTAAAAACCAAAAGTTCTCTTGCCCTAATGACTATTGGCTCCCATCTGTAAGAAGGTACAAATTACAGTATTTAAAAGTATGAGCTTGGGAGAGTTAGGTTGGCCAAGTTTAAATCGTAGTCCTGCCACTTGCTAGCTTTGTGTCTTTGGGTACTGCCCTGTACTGTGGTTTCTTTATCATCAAAATGAAAGTAATACGTGCATGACAGCATTGCTGTGAATAATTAATTAGATACTGTATACAGAGCACTGAAAGTGTTGGCGCCTACTTGGTACTTAACAGATAGTGCTTACTGGTGGTAGTTCATATTGTGGTTTCGATTTATGGTACACACTTAAATAAGAAGAGCATCTGAAAACACCTAGCATAATACGTGACACATAGCTTATTTTCAGAAAACCAAGCTCTTTAATGTATCATGTCATAATCTTGTCTATAGTATCTATGAGCACTACTGTTCCTGGTGTAAAAATGTGAATATTATTGGGGAAGCTATATGATATTTTAAAATTTGGGCCTTCTTCAAGGTGGACTGATTGTTACTTAACTATCATGTTGTTGTGTATGATCAATTAGTAACAGTAAAAATCCCAACTTGCCATTTAGGAAGGGGAGCAGGCCTTGTTTTAACTGATAGGAAGGTTAACCATTGCTTTCATCATTGAGTAACAGTCACTTGTCTGGATTTTTGTTAGAAATAAAGAGGGCCCATTGTCCATGCTTTTCTAATTAGAAAGGTTTCAGTAGAATTACTCCTGTTGAGCTAGATTTGGGCTGGCCCCTAACACACAGCGAGATGTCTGGAAGCCTTGAGCACATGTGCCTTGATGAATAGAATTATTTAGGATTTTTTTTTTCTGACAGAAGCTTGCTCTGAGGAAGCTTAAAGATTATCTGGATGTTGGTGTTTGGTAGTTCATTCATTCATTCATTCATTCATTTACTTATTTAATGTTTATTATTTATTTTTGAGAGAGGGAGAAATGGAATGCTGGTGTGGGAGGGCTAGAGAGAGGGAGACACAGAGCCCAAGGCAGGGCTCAAACTCACGAACTGTGAGATCGTGACCTGAGCCACAGTTGGATGCTCAACCAGCCGAGCCACCCAGGTGCCTCTGTCAGTTTATTTAATAGGTTTACTCTGTAGTGAAAGAAGATTTACTATATTCAATAAGCCATGTGCCCTGTGTGAGTGAATTAGATATGTTTTGTGGTTGAAGATGATGTAAACATCTGCTACGGGAAAGCTTGGAGAATGTTTAGAAAGATGTTTAAAGAATGAGAAAATGAAAATTGTTCTTAAGTCTAATAACTATAGTTAATGACATTTTGACGTTCTAAAAAAAACTTTGCTTTATGATTTTATAGTTCCTAAAATAGAATCATCAAAGAGGGAATTACTGTTCATAATCATCAAATTTCCCAAGTAAAATCAAGCTTTTAAAATACTGTTTTCCCCTTTTGGTCTTTCATACTTCTTTTTATAATCAAAAGAAAGCTTTTTATTAAAGTTTATTTTAAGAGAGAGAGAGCATGTGCATGCTAAAGGGACAGAGAGGAAGAGAGAGAGAACTGCAAGCAGGCTGTGCACCATCAGCATTGGAGCCCAATGTGGGGCTTGAACTCATGAACCATGAGGTTATGACCTGGGCCAGAATCAAGAGTTGGACCCTTACCCAACTGAACCACCCAGGCACCCCTAGAATACTTTTATTTTTAGTGAAGAACTGGATGCTGATTCTATAGGTTTATTATGTCAAGTTTGTTACAGTTTTTCTAAGAACTATTTTACTAGAAAATTTGAGAGATTAGCAGCTATATACCTCATTTTACTAGGTTAAGTGAGATAAAGTGATACATAAAATTAATAAAATGTGCTAGTGCTTTGAAACAGGTAAATTCTAGAGAAGTTATAGAAGAGTTTTTAATGAATTTTGAAAAGAACTAAGTTTTGATGATTGGGCTATCCAAATGTGTAAGAGAGTTCATTTAATAAGGCAAAATTTTATAGTCTTAGAATAATTTATCTTAGAAGTAGTCTAAATTGTGTTCTAAATGTACTCTAACTTCTCTTGTTTTCATTGTTTCAAATTTATTTGCACTTAGGAAATTCATGATTATATGCATTTTATAGGTTGCCCAGTTGTGTAATTTGCTGTTAAATTTGACATCTTTCCCGACCTTTTACTTCTTTCTATCCATTTACATCCATTAATACCACAACCCTGGGATCATGACCCCACCCCAGTTTGTTTAGATTATCTCTGTTGTATGTACTTCTTTCTTCCCGTCTTTTACCTTTACCTTGATACCATTTACCATGCCTTGGAGTCATGTATTTAGTTTGTGTCTCTATTGTTTACATAGGTAATGAAGGAAACAGTGTAAGGTCTGTGCAGACTTGCACAGACGTGCTTGTTTACTATTTTTTATACTGAGTGCTAGGCACATAGTAAAGACCAATAAAAGATTTTTATGCAAGTGACTGAATGTTTAATTTTTACTGGGAATGGAGAAAGGTTTTTAGGATATAATTTCTAAGAAAAACTGGTTTAATAAAGAAAAAGATAGAAGAATTATAAACAGTATTTAAAATACTTTTTGTCCAATTAATAATATATATTTGTATATTGACCTATATGGATAAAGAAACTGAAAAGAACATAAGCCAGAGGTTTATCTGTGCAGGTGGGTGGAAGTGAGGACTAAAGGGAAAAAAGATAGGGGTGAAAGGGAGACACTTGAATGTAATTGTTAAAAAAATATGTTTGATGCACCTGAATGCNAACCGGAGCATACAAGCAGAGGAGGAGCAGAGAGAAAGGGAGACACAGAATCTGAAGCAGGCTCCAGGCTCTGAGTTGTCAGCACAGAGCCCTATGTGGGGCTCAAACCCACGAGCTGTGAGATTGTGACCTGGGCCAAGGCTGGACATTCAGACTGAGCCACCTAGGCACCCCCTTATACAAGGATATTTTATTTTATTTTTCAATTTATTAATTTTGTCCTTTTTTTAATATGCTTATGTGTTTATTTTTTGAGAAAGTGAGAGTGTGCAAGCAGGGGAGGGTCAGAGGGAGCGTGAGAGAGAGAGGCAGGCTCCACATTCAACATAGAGCCTGATGCAGAGCTCGATCCCATGACCCTGAGATCATGATCTGAGCCAGAATTAATTAGAGTTGGAGGCTTAACCGAACTGAGCCACCCAGGTGCCCCTTCTCTCTCTCTTTTTTTTTAAATCCAAGTTAAGTGACATATGGTATAATAATAGTTTCAGGAGTAGAGTTTAGTGAATCATCACTTACACATAACACCCAGTGCTCATCCCAACAAGTACCCGCCTTAATGTCCATCATCCATTTAGCCCATCCCTCCACTCATCACCCTTCCAGAAACCCTCAGTTTGTTCTCTGTATTTAAGAGTCTCTTATGGTTTGCTTCTCTCCCTGTTTTTATCATATTTTTCCTTCCATTCCCCTGTGTTCATCTGTTTTGTTTCTTAAATTCTACATATGAGTGAAATCATGATATTTGTCTTTCTCTGACTGACTTATTTTGCTTAGCATAATGCATTCTAGTTCCATCCACATTGTTGCAAATGGCAGAATTTCATTTCTTTTTGGTCACTGAAAAATATTCTGTTGTGTATATACACACCACATCTTATTTATCTATTTATCAGTCGATGAACATTTGGTTTCTTTCCATAATTTGGCTGTTGTCAATAGGGCTGCTGTAAATATTGTGGTGCATGTGCCCCTTTGAATCAGCACTTAAAATTTTTTTAATGTTTTTTATTTATTTGTGTGTGTGTGTGTGTGTGTGAGAGAGAGAGAGAGAGAGAGAGAGAGACAGCATGAGCAGAGGAGGGTCAGAGAGAGAGGAAGATACAGAATCTGAAGCAGGCTCCAGGCTCTGAGCCAGCTGTCAGCATAGTGCCCGACACGGGGCTCGAACCCATGAACCATAAGATCATGACCTGAACCGAAGTCGGCACTTAACCAACTGAGCCACCCAGGCGTCCCTGAATCAGCATTTTTTAATCTTTTGGATAAATACCTAGTAGTGCAATTGCTAGGTCGTAGGGTAGTTCTATTTTTAATTTTTTGAGGAACCGCCATAGTGGCTGTGCCAGTTTGCATTCCCACCTGCAGTGCAAAAGTGTTTCCCTTTCTCTGCTTCCTCGCCAACACCTGTTGTTTCCAGAGTTGTTCATTTTAGCCATTTTGACAGGTGTGGGGTGATAGCTTATTGTGGTTTTGATTTGTATTTCCCTGATGATGAGTGATGTTGAGCATCTTTTCATGTGTCTCTTAGCCATATGGAGATCTCCCCTGGAAAAGTGTTTGTTCGTGTCTTTTGCCCATTTCTTCACTGGATTATTTGTTTTTTGGGTGTTGTTTGATAAGTTCTTTATAGAGTTTGGATACTAACCCTTTATCTGATATGTCATTTGCAAATATATTCTCCCATTCCGTTGGTTGCCTTTTGGTTTTGTTTCCTTCACTGTGCAGAAGCTTTTTATCTTTTTTAAAAATTTTTATTTATTTTGAGACTGAGAAAGAGCACAATTAGGGGAGGGTCAGAGAGAGAGAGTCTTAAGTAGGCTCCGCACTGTCACTGCAGAGCCTGTTGTGGGGCTTGAACTTATGAACTAGGAGATCCATCACCTGAGCCCAAGTGCAATGCTTAACCGACTGAACCATCCAGGTGCCCCACAGAAGCTTTTTATCTTGATGAGGTCCCAATAGTTCATTTTTACTTTTGTTTCCCTTTACCACGGGAGACATGTTAGTATGCAAGGATATTTTAAAAGTCAGGGATTTGTTGATAGGTTTATTTGCAAGGCAGTCTGATAGGGGTGCACGGGACACTAAAACTAGAAACTTGGTTTCTAATCCTAGCTCTGGCATCAAGTGCATGGCTTTGTAACTCTTTTACTTGCCTTGTTTTTGGTCTTCTCCACGTTGAATTTGTGCAGTGGCAAGTGTATAAGCTTTAGTATTAAGTACCAATCTGAGGTGGTTGTATCTTGCCACTTACTATTTATGTGATCTTGTATAGAGCTCTCTGAATGTTAATTTTATTTCTCTGCAAAAAGAGGGAAAGTGATTCCAACTTTGGGTTTTAAGGATTGAATGAAAAGAGATGTTTGAAAAAGTTTAATAATATTTGCAATTTAGAGGGACATAAGTAAATGTTATCTTGAAAAATTAACTAGAACCAGGTGAACTCTAAGGTGTCTTTTACCAATAAAATTTTGTGATTGTATTTTAAACATTATTATAGGGCGCCTGGGCGGCTCAGTTGATTGAGCATCCAACTTTGACTCAGGTCATGATCTCACAGTTCATGGGTTTGAGGCTCCCTGCTGTCAGCACAGAGCCCGCTTTGGATCATCTGTCCGCCCCCACAACCCCCGGCCTCTACCCTGCTGTTTCTCTCTCTCTCTCAAAAATAAATAAACATTAAAAAAATAGTTCTTGTTACAACAGAATAATTTGGAAAACTTTTATGGCAGCACAGATATGAGATCATGTATGAGAGCAGTGAGTTTTCAAGTCCATAAAACTGATGTTGACCATATTTTCTACTTGTTTTCTATATTGCCCAGTGTCAGATGTCATAAATTTCAAAAAGTTGCTTGCAATTTTAAGACTTATTAAAGAGTAATATAGAGGGGGAAAATAGTTAAGGAGACGGAGGGAGGCAAACCATAAGAGACTCTTATTAAAGACTGAGAACAAACTGAAGGTTGATGGGAGGTGTGGGAGAGGGGAAAATGGGTGATGGGCATGGAGGAGGGCACTTGTTGGGATGAGCACTGGGTGTTGTATGGAAACCAACTTGACAATAAACTACAAAATAATAAAAAATAAAATAACAGCTTTTAATATTAATGCAATTATATTAATAAATTATTTCTGAAAACAAGAATAATATAGATTAGAATTTCTTAATTTAAGAGTTTTTAAGTTCCTTAGAGATTTATGATTAGGTTTTCACATGTCTTATGAGCGCTAAAATTATAAGCAAAATTTTTAGGTAGCCTAAATTATAGTCGGGAGCTATGTCTTTCATAGTGAATAAGATGGATTAGATTTCAGCTCTTGTGGAGTCTATATTCTAATATTAGATAGATATTGAGTAAGCAAATAAAAATATAAGAAGGAAAATGTTACCTAACAGATGATGTAAATGTTTTGTAGAGAATTTGAATACAGTGACAGACTATAGAATGATTTAGAGTTCTTTTTCTTTTTAATTTTTAACTTTTTTTTTTTACCCCCCCCTCCACCCCCCACCCCGAGAGAGAGACAGCTTGAGCAGGGGAGGGTCAGAGAGACAGTGAGACAGAATCTGAAGCAGGCTCCAGGCTCTGAGCTGGCTGTCAGCACAGAGCCCGATGCGGGGCTTGAACCCACGAACCGTGAGATCATGACCTGAGCCGAAGTCTGCCGCCCAACCGACTGAGCCACCCATGCGCCCCTGAATGATTTAGAGTTCTGAGTGTTCAGGGAGGATGTGACATTTTTGCTGGCATCTAAGTGATGAAGAGTGCCCTCCAATTCAAAGATTAGATCGAGAGAATACCTAGTACTAACATACTAAGATGAGGATAAGTGTTAGAAAATGGAGTTGGAGAGATAATTACAGGTCATATCATTTAGGGTTTTGTAAATAAGAATGGGAAGTCCAGATTTTATTCTAAATATAATAGGAAGCTTTTTCAGGATTTTAGCTGGATAATGATAAGAGAAATCAAAATAGAGACCTGAGGATTCCAGCACTTAGGAGTTTAAGAGACCAAAAACATAGCCAATGAGTTAGAAAGGATTAGGGGAATGTGGTTTATTGACAGTTTCAAGAAGCAGGGAGTAGTTGTCTGTTTCATAACTTGTTGAGAAGACAAGATTAGAACAAGGACCTGACCATTAGATTTGGCAATAAGTTTAGCAAAATTACTGTGAAGTCAGTACGTATTAGGGAATGCAGCTTTGTGACATTGAATTTTGAAGGAAATCACAAGTAGTTCTTCCTTCTTTATATTTACCCTTTAATTTGTGAATAGTGATCTGGTTATGAATTTGGGTTTTGTGCCAGACTAGGTTAATATCTTAGCTCTTCTTTTTATCCTCCTCAGTCTCTCTAAACTTCCATTTCTCATATCTGTAAGATGGGATAACAGTAATTACCTAACCTTTTATAAGTGTTCTATGTAAGGCATTTAGCATAGTATGTGGCACATAGCTGTATTCATAGTAAAAATTATAACATGCTATAAAAACATTTATTATACATATATTTTAATCTTTTAAATTTTTATTTATTTTAGAGATTGAGGGGGGGGGGCATTATCTTAAACAACCTCCATCCTCAGCCCAGAGCCCGACCTGGGGTTCAATCCCACGACCCCGGGATCATGACCTGAGCTGAAGTCAAGAATCAGACCCTCAACTAACTGATCCACCCAGACGCCCCCAACATTTAATTATGTTTTGTGCCCTTCCGGGTTTGTATAGTTTATAGTGTCTGAGAGAATGAAGTGCTGTGTTTTATCTATACTTTAAGATGAACACATTTTAAGTTGTCTAAAAGGCCATACTAGTAAAAAGGAAGGAACCATTAAGCTCTCTTTGCAGAGATTAACACAAGTTCGGATTCTTTGCAGGCAGGCATTAATATATATATTGCCATGCTAATCTATAGAAAAGTTTATATGATGCTTTAAAAAAAATTTTTTTTTAGTGTTTTATTTATTTCTGAGAGAGACACCATGAGCAGGGGAGGGTCAGAGAGAGAGGGAGACACAGAATCTGAAACAGACTCCAGGCTCTGAGCTGGCTGTTAGCACAGAGCCCAACGCGGGGCTCGAAACATGAACTGTGAGATCATGACCTGAGCCGAAGTCGATGCTTAACTGACTGAGCCACCCAGGCGGCCCTATGTGATGCTTTATCTACTTAATCAGGTTCAGCCAAACAGTTTATGACTAATATACAATTTCTTTTCTGAACATTAGGTCTTCTCTAAAAATTTACCCTTGTTTTTGAGCATTCTGCAACCCAGTGCACAAATCTAGCATTTGAGTCTACAGTTGAATAATTAAATGCTGTATTTTCTTTTTTATCTTTCCAGATGAGTTTTAATTTATTAAGTATTAATAATTTATTATAAACATACTTGTAGCTACTCGTAATGTATTTGATTAAATCCATTTTATTAGAAGTTTTTATCTTTAAAACATTATTGAACTCAAACTGTGAGTAATTTCTTTATTTGCTCATTCTTGTTACTGCAAGAGTCATTTTAACACACATGCAGATAACTTGGGGTGCCTGGGTGGCTCTGTTGGTTGAGCAACTGACGCTTGGTTTTCTGCTCAGGTCATGATCTCATGGTTTATGCAGTCCAGCCCCACGGTGCCTGCTTGGGATTCTCTCTCTCCCTCTATCTGCCCCTCACCTGCTTGTGTGCATGCACACAACACGCTCTCTCAAAATAAATAAACTTTAAAATTATAACTTGGGGGGCACCTGGGTGGCTCAGTCGGTTAAGTGTCCAACTTCAACTCAGGTCATGATCTCCTGGTTCGTGGATTCGAGCCCCACGTCGGAGTCTGTGCTGACAGCTAGCTCAGAGCCTGGAGCCTGTCTTCAGATTCTGTGTCTGCCTGTCTTACTGATCCTCCCCTACTTAAGCTGTCTCTCTCTCTCTCTCTCTCTCTCTCTCAAAAATAAATAAAACATTTAAAAAAATTTTTTTAAATTATAACTTGGTAAAATATGTTATAGCACACTTTGCAGAAAAACAAACAAAGCTACAGTTACTCTGAAGGCAGATACTATGACTGTGCTGTTTCACTGTTTCCCCAACAATTCAGTCTGGCACATAGTAGTGCTTAGTAAATATTTGTTGAATGAATGGATACATTTTTAACATACCTAATGAAAACTGTTATCTCATCATTAACAGGCTTGCATTTAAGGTTGAGTTGTTTCAATAAAACAAGAATTAAATGTAATGCTCGAATAAGGTATATTAGATAATTTGCTTTCTTAGTTAATTACAGCTTGTTTTCATATTTGTAAGCAGTGTCTCTGGAGAATAATAAAATCTGTAACAACTTGTAATACTGTTATTTTGTTGTTCTGTATATCAATTCTCATTTTTAGAAACTACAGTTAGATAAATATAGTACGTATTGTCTAAAATATGTGCTGTAAGTTTTAGGTTGAATTTTATATATAAAAACAAATTTCTGTTAGACAGAGGTGATAAGTTTTGTAATTTGGTTTTTATCCTCTGCCAAAAAAGAGGTTAGGCAATGAAATTTGAATTATCATTGTTGGGCCATTAATAAAGTTGGGAGTTTAAAAAAATCTTTTGAAGTAAACAGTTGTACCGTGCAGTTGTTCTGACATAGCACACTGTAGCAACAAGTGTAGACCATAGCAGGGACTGAAAGATAACTAACTACTGATAAATAAAACTCTTTAACAGTATTTGAAACTCTTAAAAGAAAAAGACTTTAAAAAAGTTCACAGACTCTTTGTTATTTGATTAGTCATGCCCAATTTGATGATAAAATATTTTGAGGTAATTTTTACTTGAGGCCAGTTTTTAAAAACTCTTTCTTGAGGTGTAACATACACAGAAGTGTATGTATCATCGGTGCTTGATAAATGTTCACAGCTGAACAGATTCATGTAACTGGCATGCAGCTCAAGAAACAATATTATTAGCCACCTTTAAAACGTTAGTTCTTAAATATAAAACAATTGTAGACTTAGATAAACTTGTGAGATTTAGTTCCTGGGTCTAGCCTTATTATTAACTTCATTTGTTACCTTGGGCAAGTTATTTTATCTTTCTGGGGTCCACTCCATATGTCTACAGCAAGGGAATGAGACTTGAAGTTTTATTATGACTCTTATTCTATGAAAGTGCAAAATGATGGACATTAGTGATATAAATGTCGTATAAAAGGTTTTAGGTAATAGAGTGTGAATGCACAGTTAATTGAAAAGGAAGGCACACTATTTTTTCTTTTTTTTCTTTTGTTTTCCAGGTTATATTTCACACTATGTGCTGACTGTATCTACAGAAGATATTTAAAAAAAAAAACTTTTTTCAAAGATTTTGATTCCAGTGGAATCTTTGCTTTAGATTATTTTGCGTGTGTGTGTTAGTGAATTGTAACTCCAGTTAACAATGCCTGTACAAGCTCCACAGTGGACGGATTTCCTCTCCTGCCCAATTTGCACTCAGACTTTTGATGAAACAATTCGAAAGCCCATCAGTTTGGGTTGTGGCCATACTGTCTGCAAGATGTGCCTGAATAAACTGCACCGCAAGGCTTGCCCATTTGACCAGACCACTATCAATACAGACATTGAGCTCCTCCCTGTGAACTCGGCATTGCTGCAGCTAGTGGGTGCTCAGGTAAGATGGGTGGCTTCTTATTCCTTTTAATCTCTAAGTGTATGTGATTTCCTCTTGAGAGAAACCTGTTGAATTCAAATTGGGCAACATTGCCTTCTATCTAATTAGATAAAGTTCTCTATGGTACAAAGCCTTTATTTCAGTGTGTTGGGAGATTTATTGTTGGAGTGTAGTGTTCCTCAGCCATAACAGTCATTTATTCTGGTGGTCATTGTCTCTCAACAGTCTTAGCTACTGAGATCATTCGAGAAACTTAAGAGGCAAGTCATAGGACTTTTTAAAAATTTTTTTAATGTTTTTATTTATTTCTGAGAGAGAGAGAGACCGCGTGAGCAGGGGAATGTCAGAGAAAGAGGGAGACACAGAATCTGAAACAGGCTCCAAGCTCTGAACTGGCTGTCACCACAGAGCCAGATGCAGGGCTCGAATCCATGAACTGTGAGATCATGACCTGAGCCAAAGTCGGACACTTAACCAACTGAGCCACCCAGGCGCTCCCCCCCCCCTTTTTTTTTAGAGAGAGATAGAGAGAGGATGAGCGGGGAAGAGCAGGAGGGGGAGAGAATATGAAAGAATGAATCCCTAGCAGGCTCCACCCTCAGTGCAGAACTCAACATGGGGCTCGATCATACAACTGTGAGCTCATGACCTGAGCTGAAATCAAGAGTTGGGCGCTCAGCTGACTGAGCCCCGTCTTTTTGTTTTGTTTTGTTTTGTTTTAAGCACCTCTTAATATTGGGGAAACTATTACTCATAAAAACCATTGCATTTTACTTAATAGGAGAAGTGAAGCTACTTCAGATAATTTTACTTAGTAGATGCTAACTGAAATGAAAGATGAAGAAGATGAAAAAAGCTGTAGGGCACATAGCCTTTGGGAACCATTTTTTTTAGAGTAGGAGGAACTGTCCCTAGCTACCTAAATGTAAAAGCACGTCTGGCAGTTCTGATGGTAATATTCTGAAATTTTGTCTCAGTATTCTCAAAGTAGAGATCAGTAGTATCCTCAGAAGATCTCACAAAGACAAGGGAGTTGACTTTTTGGAAGCTAGATGTGATTTACTTAAGTAATCTGTTACCAAATTTGCATAGTGTGAGTCTGAATTGTCATATATTTGTCATAAATCATTTTCTGAATAAATATACTAGAACTTTGGATCTGGCTCCATTAATATTTTCTAGACCAGTCTTGATAAAAGCTGCTGAAATGTAAGAAAGGCTGATATTATGTATGTTGGAGATAAAGAGAATAGAATAGTTTATTCAAAAGGAAAACTTCCTTTATTGATAAACCTCTCTTGTGATGTTACCAACAACACTATAAAATATTTGTCAAAAGGGACAGTGCAGTTGATCCTTTTTCTTCTTATACTTAATTTTTCATTTCATAATCATTTCTCTTTTTACTTTGAAAATCATGCTATCAAATTTTGGAAACATTAAAAAAATAGATTTGATAAGAATAATTTTAGAAATGCACTATTTTTTTAATAGCAAATAACCACAGCTTGCTTTTTTTCATAAAGTTGTCTGAAGATGAACTCTTTCTACAAAATGAGTAAGACTATGTCATATCTTAACTGAAACAACTAATGTTTATGAAATTTGAGGATAGGGCATTTTAATGTGTAGTAGTCACTATTTTAGCCCTAAAGAGTTCCGTTGAAAACTGTTAGAGTTACTGCATGAATTAAGCAAAATTGCAGTATATAAAATCAACATGCAAAAATTAGTTGCATTTTTATACACTAACAATGAACAATCTGAAAGGAAACTAAGAAAACAGTTCCACTGTGGCAGCATCAAAATAATAAAATACTTAGGAATAAATTTAACAAAGCTGAAAGACTTAGGCACGGAAAACAGCAAAACATTGCTGAAAAAAATAAAGAAGACATACATACATACATACATACATACATAAATAAATAAATGGAAAGACATTGCATGTTCATGGATTGGCAGACCCAAAGCAATCTACAGATTCAATGCAAGCTCTATCAAAGTCCCAGTGGTGTGTTTTTGTTTATTGGCAAGGGAAAAAAAAACCCAACCTAAAATTTGTATGGTATCAGAAGGGACCACAAATAGTCAAAACAATCTTGGAAAAGAACAGAGTTGGAAGAATTGTGCTCCAGATTTTGAAACTGCAAAGCTACAGTGTGATACTGATATACAATGTGATACGGATATAAAGACAAACATTTAGATCAGTCAAATAGAGTCCAGAAATAAACACACATATGAAATGATTTTTGACATTGCCAAGACCATTCAGTGAAGAAAGGACAGTCTTTCCAACAAGTGATTATGGAAAACTTGGATATCCAAATGTAAAAGGATCAATTTGGGCCCCTACTTCACACCATATACAAAAATTAACTCAAAATGAACCAAAGGCTGAATGTAAAAGTTAAAACTGCAGAACTCTTAAAATATAGGCAAAAATATGAACTATTGGGACTTCATCAAGATTAAAAGCTTCTACACGGCAAAGGAAACAATAAAACTAATAGGCAACTGACAGAATGGGAAAAGATAATTACAAATGACATATCAGATAAAGGGCTAGTATCCAAAATCTATAAGCAACTCACCAAACTCCACACCTGAAAAACAAATAATCCAGTGAAGAAATGGGCAGAAGATATGAACAGACACTTCTCCAAAGAGGACATCCAGATGGCCAACAGACACATGAAAGTTTGCTCAGCGTCCCTCCTCATCAGGGAAATACAAATCAAAACCACACTGAGATACCACCTCACACCGGTCAGAGTGGCTAAAATGAACAAATCAGGAGACTCTAGGTGCTGGCGAGGATGTGGAGAAATGGACACCCTCCTACACTGTTGGTGGGAATGCAAACTGGTGCAGCCCCTCTGGAAAACAGTATGGAGGTTCCTCAAAAAGTGAACAATAGAACTCCCCTATGACCCAGGAATAGCACTGCTAGGAATTTACCCAAGGGATACAGAAATGCTGATGCATAGGGGCACGTGTACCCTAATGTTCATAGCAGCACTCTCAATAATAGCCAAAACATGGCAAGAGCCTAGAGTGTCCATCAACTGACAAATGGATCAAGAAGATGTGGTTTATCTTACAATGGAATACTACATGGCAATGAAAAAGAATGAAATCTGGCCATTTGTAGCAGTGTGGATGGAACTTGAGGGTGTTATGCTGAGCGAAATATGTCAGGCAGAGAAGGACAGATACCATATGTTTGCACGTATAGGAGGATTAGGAGGAACTTAACGGAGGACCATGGGGGAGAAGAAGGGGAAAAATAGTTGACGAGAGGGAGGGAGGCAAACCATGAGAGACTCTTGAATGCTGATAACAAACTGAGGACTGATGAGGGTGGGGAGGAGGAGGAGTAATGGGCATGGGGGAGAGCACTTGTGGGGATGAACAGTGGGTGTTATATGGAAACCAACTTGACTATTTAAGAAAAATTTTTTAAAAATAAATAAAATGCAAAAAAAAAGAAAATATAGGTATAAGTCTTCATAACCTTGGATTTGGCAGTGGTTTTTTTTTTTTAGATATGACATAAAAAGTACAAGGAATAAAAGATCAATTGAACTGAATCAAGGCTTAAAACTTTGTGCTTCAAAGGACACCATCAGGGAGTGAAAGAATAACTCACAGAATGAGAGAAAATAATTGTAACTCATATAGCTAAAAGAAAGTTGTCTCGGATGTAATAAAGACTCTTAAAACTCAATAATAAGAAGACATAATTTTAAAATGGGCAGAGATCTGAATCGACACCTCACCAGAGAAGATGTACGGATGGCAAATGAGCAAATGAAAAGTTGCTCAACATCATTTGTCATTAAGGAATTGCAAATTAAAACAACGAGGTACTGCTACACGCTAATTAGAATAGCTTCAGAGTCTAAAACACTGATAATACCAAATGCTGGTGAGGATGTGGAGCAACAGAAACTTCTTTATTGCTGGTGAGAACTCAAAGTGGTATAGTCATTCTATGATTCTGTTTTCACGTAATGTCCAAAATAGGCAAATCCCTAAGAGACAGGAAATCAATTAGTATTTTCTTATAGGTGGAGAGTTGGGAGGAAATATGGGAGGAGTGACAGTTTAAGAGTACAGGGTTCTTTGGAGGGGTGATGAAAATGTTCTAAAATTGTAATGGTTACACACCTGTGAATATACTAAAAACCATTTAATTATATATTGTCAGTGGGTCATCTACATGGTATACAAATTATATTTCAGTAAAGCAGTTATAAAACCAAAATAATGCATTAAATTTTGTGTTAGTATGGAAAAGGTCTTTTGAAAGACTTCAGTAAATTTAGTGGGAGTTTTGATGTTACCACTGTTAGAGTAGCAGTGCATAAAATATACTCAGTAAAATTAATTAATTGTTTATTAATTAATTAGTGAGCACTCATAGAGACCTTCTCTTTTGACCTCAAGGTCCCTGAGCAGCAGCCCATTACTCTGTGTAGTGGGGTTGAAGATACAAAGCATTATGAGGAAGCCAAGAAATGTGTAGAAGAGTTAGCATTGTACCTGAAACCACTCAGCAGTGCTAGAGGTAAATCAGATGCAATTATCCATGCCAAGTAAATGTTTAATGAAAGATGTTTTTCTTACCATAAAAATTGTGGGCTATAAGTGAATGTTAATGAAATTCACTTATTTATTGTAAATCAAACCCCACTAGTACTAAATAATATCATTACAAACCATTCAAATAGATGAATTTAGAGTTTCTGTGATGTTGGAAACATTTGAATGAGTTGCAAAAGTAAGTGAGAATATACTAGTAGTTTCAGCAGGGCTCTCCATCATTTGACAACTCCAGATTGTCTGCCTTCTATTCAGTTTTATATGATGTGCCATAGAGAATGTAATAAAATTGGAAGTTGCTGTTACTGCATTGCCATTATGGCTTATTATTTCAGTAGGAATGTAAAATTAGCCATTATGAAATAATATGCCAGAATTGTTAGGACCTCAAGATTTGGGTCTTAAATTAATTAATAATTTTGCCTGGCCTTTTTTCTTTGTTCCTCCATGGTTATGATGTATAATGATATATTTAATGTTGTAATGAATATTATTTTTACATGAGATAACAACTTTTGTATGTTTTTAAAATGCAAACTAGGCTATTTTTGGTATCATTTCATCTACTGTTTATTTTAAATATCATAGTAGAAACCAGAACTATTCACATATCCATTAAGTCAGTCAGCCCATCAGAGGAAATTTTTCTGGACTTTTAAACCTAGAAATAACTTTTTGCTCTCTTTGAAAGGAGTGGGTCTGAATAGCACTACTCAGAGTGTTCTCAGTCGCCCAATGCAGAGGAAGCTGGTGACTCTGGTCCACTGCCAACTTGTGGAAGAGGAAGGCAGGATCCGTGCTATGAGAGCAGCTCGATCTTTAGGGGAACGAACAGTTACAGAGCTCATTCTTCAACACCAGAACCCTCAGCAACTGTCCTCCAATCTTTGGGCAGCAGTCAGAGCTAGGGGCTGCCAGTTCCTTGGACCAGGTATGTGATCAAATTTGATATTTACTAAGCTAGTAATTCTAAATGTAATGTGCAATGCGCAAAGGCTAGTTCTTTGCAGTATTCTGTTGTTACCAAATAATATCCCACTTGACGATCATGGCTTGGGTAATTCCACGTCAGCTTTGTAGTGTACTTAAAACTTTTCTGTAAATGTCAAAAGTTTGCATTTTGATAGAAATATTTCTTGAATGTGTTAATTTTTTATCTGTTTTCTTAAATAAAATATAGAGTGTAATATAAAATTGCCCCAAAACAGAAAGTATAACTGTGAACATGTGTTTTTTTGTGTTGTGTTGCCCATTAATTAAGTGGCACCTACAGAGCTTTTTGAGTATTGAGAATTGCCCTTCTAATAAATAGATTTATCTTAACCTTGCACATGATAAACTTTGGTTTTGCCCAACTTTTCCTAGCAATGCAGGAGGAAGCTCTAAAGCTAGTTCTCTTGGCCTTAGAAGATGGTTCTGCTTTGTCAAGAAAAGTATTGGTTCTCTTTGTGGTGCAAAGGTTGGAGCCACGGTTTCCTCAAGCCTCTAAAACTAGCATTGGGCATGTTGTCCAGCTCCTTTATAGGGCCTCCTGCTTCAAGGTAAGAACCAGTGCTATGTGGGCTTGAATGGAAACATTGTCTTTTTCCCAGACTTAAATAGTAAATCTTTGAGTTTAATGTTACATTGAATTTTGTATGTTAAATATTGAACAGCATAAACTGAGGCTTATATAGATTTTTATATTTGAGGAGACTGTTAAATTGTGTCCTTTCCCCACGAAGACTATAAGCTGAATTGGTCTGAGCAGAGACTCATTGAAGTAGGAGGAAATTTTATTTGGCTCTTTGTTCCTGCTATATAATTCCACGTATACCTATGGTACTGGAGCTCCGTTTGCCATCTTGTGTTCAGTATAGATAGTGTGGCTGGACATATTCTTTTGTATCCCAGATTGAATCAGCACTAAAGCATTGGTGCTCATTACATATCTTGTTTTCCTGACTTCCTAATGTCAAGGCTTCTTCCTCCTCTTCTTTTTTTAATGTTTATTTTTGAGAGAAAGGGAAAGGGAGCGGGAGCGTGTGTGCGCAACCCAGGGAGGGGCAGAGAGAGGGAGACAGGATCCTAAGTGAGCTCCCAGCACTGACAGCAGAGAGCCAGCCCAATGTGGGGCTTGAACTCACAAACCACAAGATCATGACCTGAGCTGAAGTCAGATGATTAACTGATTGAGCCACACAGGTGCCCCATGTAAGGCCTCCTACTTTTGACACAGCAGATAACTAGTACTTCATGACCCAGGGAGGCATTTCTCTAAAATTCTTTTAATTCATACAGCCTATAAGGAAATCCATTCCTGGGTCACCATGTCCCCTCAGCATGTCCCCTCATCTGACACTCAAACTAAAAAATCCTACATCCTATTATAGTCTATTCTCTCATTTTCTGAGAAAGATAAAAATGGTTCACAGAATCAGCAGGAAAGCATACCAATTTAATTAGAAAAAGATTTTTAAAGCTCTAACTAAAGGCCAACATTCATATGTTTCTTTCTAGAGTCAGATTAAATATATACTGAAAATGAGGTGTGGACTCCAGGTTTGTACCCAACCCTGTCCTTGCCTTAGGTGTCTCTGGAACTGTGAGAAACACTAGCCAAAATAACTCCCAACTGGTTCAGATTGTCCCTAAATATAACTCAACATTTGTCTTAATGGTTGTAATAACATGATTTTACAGTGTCATCTGGAATACATTTTAGAATGTCTGCCAGTTTCCAGACTTCTCTATTCTCTCCTAACAGCACCAGACAGATACAGTATTGCAAGCTTAAAAAATAAAAAGAAAGAAAAGGAAATCTAGCCTTTTGTGAAGAATAAGCGATCTGAAAACCCCAGAATACCTACAGTGAACCCTTCTCAATCCTAATTAGAAGCATTAATAGTAATTAAAGAGAGATTTGGAAATTTGTAAAAATCTAGTTATTTATCACTTGGGTCATGATTATTTTTCTTTATTGTCTACCTGCTTTTTTCTCTTGCCGTTAATAATGTACTATGGGTACATATTAACTAAATTAACTAAACATATTAACTATTCATTATTAACATTTAATATAATATTAACAATTATTAACGGTTAAATAATATTAACAATTAAACATTAACTAAATGTAACTGATTTAATTCTCTAAGCATTTTCCTTCTTGCTTGCAGCTGTGTGTGTCCATGTGTTGTGTTGTAGCTGTGTCCTTTCAGCATCTCTTGTATTTCCATTTGAAAAACCTTTTCAAACTGGGATAATTCTGATCCTTCTTGGTACAGTTATAGTTCCAGGACGTACTTTAGGCATTGCATCTCTTAGAAATCTTTGGTCTTTAGTTAAAAGAGAGTTTTGAGAGCCAAGTCCAGAGACCCCTAATATATCAGGTAGAAAACAGTCTACAATTTAATAAGGTTTAGCCTATATTGAGAGGATATTTTTGTATATACCCATATACATTTGGTCATTTGATTTGCCTTTGAATAGTGGCAAAATACATTTTGTTTTTGTGACTCTAGTTCTTGGGTTGTTTTTTTTTTAATCTATTGGTTGTTCCATGGACTTACCTAACAAAATTTAAGTTAGACCTTCTTGTAATAAGAATGGAATACATTTTAAAATATAATACCAGTATGTTCTAGAAATCTTGACTAACATCTTCTGTAGTTTTCTTTGATGGAAAAAAAAATGAGAATTTTCTACTAGAGGAAATTGAGTCCTTATGGGAATAAAGGCAATGTTTTTTAAAGAAGAAAAAAAATACTGATGTATTTATTCTGAAAAAAGCAATGTGTTTTTCTTCTTCATAACTGTGGATTATTACTCTTGGGCTTGCCTGGCATTGAGCTAGCTGGTACTCTGAACTGATAGAGCATCATTCAGATGCTTGTGTGATTCTAACTATAATCTGTGCTTAGCTTAATTTTCCATGGAGTTTTGCAGGCTAGGCCTCCATCAGAAAGTGTAAAATAATAATGATGATGATAATATCTTTTAGTAATTAAAATGATTAAAACTTATTGAGCTCTTAGTATGTGCTAGTCAGTGCGTTAACTTATTAACCATCATAATTGACATTAACTCATTTAATTCTCTAAGCTTGTTGAGGTAGGTACCGCTGTTATTTTTTGTTATATTGTTACATTTTGAGTCAAGCTGGATTTAGGCCAAAGGCTTAGCAAATCAAAGTAAATTAATTCTTGTCCAGGATCACCTGTATTCTAACATATTTTAGAATATATTTTACCTTGTTAACACACACACGTATATATAAAAAAGTAGGCTCCACACACAACATGGGGCTTAAACTCATGACCCTGAGACCAAGAGTCACATGCTCTAACTGACTGAGCCAGCCAGGCACCCCACGTATTTTCTCCTTTTCAGAAATGCATATGCGGGGATGCCTAGGTGTTTTAGTTGGTTGAGTGTCCTGGTTTCAGCTCAGGTCATGATCCCAGGTTCATGAGATTGAGCCCCGCATTGGGTGCCATGCTGAGCATGGAGCCTGCTTGGTATTCTCATTCTCTCTCCCTCTCTCACTCTCTCTCCCTCTCCCTCCCTCTCTCCCTCTCTCCCTTTCCCTCTCCCTTCCCCCCTCTCACCCCCCACTTGTGCTCATTCTTTTTCTGTTCAATAAACATTTAGGGGAAAATGCATACACACACTCCTACAATTTAAACTATATATGCGTTAAGATATATCCAGTTTTGGGACTTTGCTCCAGCACATATTCATTCATTCTTTAAGACCTATTCAGAAGATTTTGACATCTATAAAGGGTAATGTTTTACAGGCAAAACACTGGGTTCATTTTATCTTGCTATTGTTGCTAAAAGAAATTTGTTATATTAAAAATTGTTCTCTGTATGTGTTCATATAAAATACAGACTCAATTTGTTTCTTACCTGACTCATTATGAGATTATGTGTGTCTTACTAGGTCACCAAACGTGATGAAGACTCTTCTTTGATGCAGCTGAAAGAAGAATTTAGAACATATGAAGCTCTGCGGCGAGAACACGACTCCCAGATAGTGCAGATTGCCATGGAAGCCGGCTTGCGGATTGCACCAGACCAGTGGTCCTCATTGCTTTATGGAGACCAATCTCACAAGTCTCATATGCAGTCAATCATTGACAAGGTAGACCCTTTTTTTTTCCTTACTTCTTAGACCAATCTTGGAGTTTTGGTAATTCATGAGTTAGTAATTTATTCATTTAACAAATGTATGTTAAAGTTAATACTGTAGTCAGGCTCTTCCAAGGTATGTTATCTGTAGCTGAGTCTCACAACTAGTCACATCATTACCAGTTCATATAAATTGAATTGATGTAAAATTGACATCATTCATATATGATTTCATTAGCATTCTAATGCTTTATCCAGCACTCTTTAGTATTCTTCTGAGGGTCTTCCATCTCTTATTATTGTTGCCTCTCTTCCTTCTTTCTTTGTTCCCTGAGTTTTAATCATTGTGTTAGTTAAGCCCCTTTTCTAAAGACCTTTATCATCTTCCTGTAACAGCCATTTAATGGTCTGGAAGATGTATAAGTTGAGATTTCTTTTGATTCTTAGCCACAATAATTTCACATAGTAAGTTACTAATTATTCTAGGTTTGTTCAACTTTTCAGTAAACTTACTTCAACTTTTTCTGTTATGATAAAAAGATCCCTAGAATACATACACATAGGCTCCATTGTTTATTACTGACTCTAAGAACTAAATTTTGTTAAAACTGGGGTAATACTGTAATTGTTTTTGTTGTAATTCGACATGAAATATATGAAAGTGTACAAAAAAAGTCTTAAAGCAGCATGTAAATACATTACATTCAGTAATAGCGTTAATTTTTATTATTTTACCTTAAATACTTGTTTCATTAGAGTCCAACTCACATTTAATTTATAGAAATTAAATTCAAGATATAAGTGTAGTCTAAATATAATATACTCTTTAACACTTACTTACTGAGAGCCTACCAATGCTGGTGGCTTTAAATAATCAATTAATCCTTTCCATAGACCTGTATTATGCCTTCTATACAAAGACAAGGAGAGGTTAATTTCTCCAGAGTAACATAGGTAATCATTGCAGGGTTGGATTCGAGTTTGAGTAAAGTGACTCTAGAATCCATGTTCTTAGCCATCTTTCTTTCCAGACTCTTCTGCCACCTTTATTTATTTATTTATTTAATTTATTTTGTTATTCCTAAAGATAGGATTCTTTGAGCGTAGTGTAGTATATTGATGTCAAAGGTTGTGAAAGTTATAACTGCCTGTTACATAATTTCCAGTATAATATATATTACGTGTTTTGTCCTATAAATCTTTTCAAGATACTTTGGCCCAAAGTTTACCTGCAACTCCTGGGTCTGAAATTATGCAGCTGACCGATTATAATGTATTGAAGTCTTAGTAATGGTCTCTTATAGGAGTAGCTATCTATCTCTGAAGAGAAACTGGGCTTGCTTTTAAAGATTCTCTAAGGAGGTTGACCTTTTGTATGAACTAGACTATATAGTTTATCCTGTAACAGTATCCTCACATCATGAGCAGTAGTTTGAATTTAATATCCAGAGACCTTACAACGAACTGGTAAACAAACTTTCGGAGTATGTAGCATCTTATTATGTAGAGCCGTAGAATTTTCTGTGGTA
The DNA here is from genome assembly GCF_008692635.1 of Crocuta crocuta. Classification (NCBI taxonomy): domain Eukaryota; kingdom Metazoa; phylum Chordata; class Mammalia; order Carnivora; family Hyaenidae; genus Crocuta; species Crocuta crocuta. Next base: position 17,531,554 of record NW_027529934.1, read on the forward strand.
ATGAACATGTTCTATAAATGCACTAATTGGCGATCACTAACCACCCACAGCCGTTTAGCAACCAGAATGTGACTGTGCAACTGAAGAACTACATTTTTAGTTTATTTTATTAAATTAAACTTAAATAGCCACTCACTGCTAATAACTACTGTGTTGGACACTGCAGATAATTTATTAAAAGTGATATGAAAAGCAATAACCATAGTAAATTACTGGACAAAGAAACATGAATTATCAGTTCACAAAGAGGAAATATATCTAATTGATGAGATAGAATTCAAATCTAATAATCATTAAGTACACATTTAAAATAGTGACATAACAAATATTGCCTATTAATTAATATCAGCCAAAGAGACATACACTGCTGTACATTGCTGATGGTTTGTAAAATGTATTACAGATCTTTTGGGAAACAGTTTGTCACTGAATAAAAACAAAAGTTTCATGTCTTTTAATCAAATTTACTCTTCCCAGGAACTTACTTTAAGGAAATAATCCAAACTTCCAAAAAGATTATGAGTTCAAAGGCATTTAATTGCTTTAAAAGTCAGTGAAATATTTTTATTAAGTCTTGGCGGTAGATACATGGGTGTTGTCGTCATATTAGACACTTTGAAATATTTCATAATTAAAAGGGTTAGCAATAGGGGCGCCTGGGTGGCTTAGTCAGTTAAGCGTCCGACTTTCGCTTAGGTCATGATCTCGCGGTTCGTGGGTTCGAGCCCCGTGTCGGGCTCTGTGCTGACTGCCAGCTCAGAGCCTGGAGCCTGTTTCAGTCTGTGACTCCCTTTCTCTCTGACCCTCCCCTGCTCATGCTTTCTCTCTCTCTCTCTCTCCTAGAAATAAATAAAACATTTAAAAAAAAAAAGGTTAGCAATATAAAAATGCTTTTTAAGTTTATAAATGACTGATTATGAGTGTATAAAAAGTATGCAAAGATGAAAAAATTGAATAAAGGCATGTCAGCATTCATGGTTCTGAATGATAGTTCTCTAATTTTTCATGTTTTTTAAAATGTATGCTTTTAAAAAATTACCTTTTAAAGAGTGATACTTTGGAGGTGAAAAATTCTGATCTATATTAATAAAGTACATAGCTAAATTTTCCAAGTAAGAACCTTTAGTTTACTATAATATAATCAATTTCCCCTCTTAAAGGTCATATGTGTGTCCATCTCAAGAGAGTTAATATAAGAAGTATGTCAAAAACTTTAAGAAAATACACAATTGATAGCTTCCAAGAATCCCAAACCACTGTAAGATTTATTTTTTAAGCTGGAGTGGACTTTTGAAATTATTTAGTCTGTATAGCAGATAGACTTCAGATTGAGTCTGCTATGGAAACATAGCATGGAAATATAAAATGGAAAGAGTATACTTCCAAATTGAGGAATTGAGAAAGGTCTCGCATCAGAGGGAAGAAAGTTTACAGTATGCCAGGCTGTGAGTGCAGGCGAGTGCGGGGTTTGTTTAGGCAGTAGGTACTCCAGTCTGGCCAAAGCATGAAGTGTGTGGGAGGATAAAATTAAATGTAATTGCAAAAATGATTGCAGTATTTCAAATAATCTTTATTTTAAAAGGATTATCTAGTTTTTAGAAAGTTAATATTTATCTTTTTTAAGTTGCAGACCCCAGCCTCTTTTGCACAGAGTGTTCAGGAACTAACAATTGCTCTCCAGCGAACTGGAGACCCAGCAAACTTGAACCGACTGAGACCCCATTTGGAGCTCTTGGCAAGCATTGACCCTAGTCCAGGTAAAGAAACCCAAGGAAAATAAGGGGACTGTCCTGTGTGTGTCTCAGTGCTGCTCAGTGATTCTTTTAATTTTCTTTTGTTGCATTCCTCAAGAATTTCCCAGAGTAGTTATTCCAGACCTTTTACACAGTATTTAAATTTCTGGCCACAATCTTTTTATCTCTTTGTTGATTCAACTAACACTTATTTAATACTTTTTACTGTACTGCTCACTTCACCAGGAAAGTAATTCACTCTGGGATCCTTTTTGTTTTCTCTTTCTTGCATCATAAAATTGTGCTGTACTTAAATTCTTGCCTGCTTTGACAAAACTCAAATTCTCTCATTTTTATTCATACCCACACATTATATAGAAATATAATTTAGGTATATATATATTAAAATGTGACCAAGAAAATGCAACTAAGGACATATGAAAAGTATGAATTATATATATATTATATATTATACATATTACATATATATAATTATATAATTCATTCATTAAGTATCCTGTCCTGCATATTTTTACTTTATCGGCCCTTTTTTACTCCTTCCCCTTGACCTGAATATCACTCAGTCTTCATTTTTCACTTCTAAGGTATTTTAAAATCCTTGTGTCCTATTGTGTCTGTGTTTTATTACTGCTACTGGGTTAAAACTCTAATCATTCACTAGCAATTTCCCCATTTCTTATTCCAAAGGGGCTTCTTGTAGCATTTGATGATGATATTGACTAATTTCTCAATATAGAAACTTTCCTGGGGTGCCTGGGTGGCTCAGTCAGTTAAGCATCTGACTCTTGATTTCAGCTTAGGTCATGATATCTCGGTTCATGACATCAAGCCCTATGTCAGGCTCTGCTCAGAGAGCATGGAGCCTGCCTGGGATTCTCTCATCCTGCATGTGTGCTCTCTCGCTCTCAAAACAACAAAAAACAAAAACAAACACACAAAAAAAACCCAAAAAAATTCCTAATACCTTATTGTAGATAAAGATATGCTGCTTCTGTCTTACTTTGACTACTCTTTCCTCTCTTGCCCACTGAGAAGTAGGCTGGTTGTATTCTTGGAATTTTGTTTTCTCTGCATTCTGTTGATTACCCTCTGCAGAGAACAGGTCCCCAAATATCTCTATCACTGTTATCTCTTCATCACTCCAGACTTACTTTCCAAATGCTTTCTGAGATTCTCCATCATCTCCTCTTTGTTCTTCAACACAAATTCTTCACTTAATACCAGCTCTTCTTCCTGTGTTCTGTTAAATGACTGCACCATCTGAGGTATTTACGCTTAAAGCCTGAGTCTTTTGTCCTACCTCATATCTTTTCTTTCCTGTTGCTCTACATACTATTTTCAGACAACAGGATCTATCTGTTTTTTCACAATCTCCCTCTATCCCATTCCTCTTAATACTGCCTGGGTGAGGGCTTCATTACTTTCCCGGAGACGAGCTGACTTCCATTTTCCTCTATTATTTTAATTCTTCCAATTCAGTCCACTTACTGCTGCAAAATAAATCACATCTCTGATCTTATTTCTATGCTCATAAACTTTCAGTGACACCCCATTGCTTATTGAATAAGGTTTGGAACTCTTGACAGTGGCATTCAGGGCCCTTTAATTTTTTATCAACCTTCCTTGATGGGATTTACTACCACAATTGCTTAATCAAACTAGATCAGATATATTCTTAGAACTCAGTCATTGTCTTTTTTCTCTACTGTGCTTCCTTATTCGCAGCAGTCAGAGAAGAGCACTTCCACTTAGTCACTGCCCCACCAACCACCAACCTGTCTGTCTGCATCCCTGCCAGTGTATTCGGCTCTCCTTGTGTGACGGTGGATAAGTTGTGCCTCTGAGCTAAGGCCTCTCTCTCTTCTTATGTTCTAATACCATCTTGACAAATATGTCACTCCAATATCCCCTTTTTATTGTCCCCAAGTTTCCTTCTCTACTAGAGGATTTCTGTCAACATACAAACACCCAAATATTCCTGTCATCATAACCCACTTTTGACAACATTTGCCATCTACCCATCTCTCTTCTCTTTTTTTTTTTTCCTTTGCATGCTGTTGGACTCCCTCCAATCAGGCATTTATCTCTACTGTTCAACCATAACTTCTTTGTCAAGGTCACAGGTGACTTCATGTACTGAGTTCAGACATCATTTAGCAACATCGAATGCTGTTGTTCACTGTCTGTTCCTCTTTAACACTTTCCTCACTCGGCTTCCAGGCCACCACACTTTCCTAGTTTCCTTCTCATTTTACTGGACCCTCCTTCTGAGTGTCCTTTGCTAATTTCTCATCTCCATACCCTCTAGTTTTTGGATGTGCTCCCATACTTTAATCTATGTATCTCTGTTTATACCCATTCCCTAGATAATCTCATCTAGTCTCATAGCTTTAAATATTATTTATATGACTCACAAATTTACTATATTTCATCAGTTTTGAAGCCTACATTTTTTTCAGATCTTAGCATTTCTGAAATTGGTATGCATCTGAAAGTAATGACATATGATAATCTAATTAATAATATTTTTTATGTTTTGGTGGCACATAAAATAATAGTGTATGTTGCAGTTAATTTAGAATCTGTGAAACCGGGGCACCTGGGTGGCTCAGTAGGTTAAGCATCCAACTCTTGATTTCAGCTCAGGTCATGATCTCACAGTTCAGGAGATTGAGTCCCACCGCATTGGGCTCTGCATTGACAGAGTGCCTGCTTGGGATTTCTCTTTCCCTCTGCCTCTCTTTTCCTCTTTCTCTCAAAATAAATAAACTTAAAAAAAAAAAAGTACCTGAGAAACATGTATTATATCCAGTCCTAACTTTCTTCCTGAATTCTTTTTATATCCATCTTCCTGCTCCATATCCAGCAGGTCTACTTGAATATCTAGTAAGAATCTCAAACTTAACCTCTCCAAAAGTGAGCCCTCAGCACTGCTCCCACCTCCTCCTGTTCCTTTTGGTGGCAGCTCCAACCTTCTGTTTCATTTTCTCAATGCAAAGATGTTAGAGATCTCCGTAACTCTTCTTTCTCTCATATGTACATCTGATCCAATAGCATACCCTGTAGGCCCTCCCTTTAAAATGTATCTGCTTATCACTTTCACTGCTACCACTCTCCTCTCTCTAGGGATTATGGAATAGCTGCCTGTTGTCTGTCTGGGTTTAGCATAGGAGCCAGAGTGATTCTGTTAACCCTCTGCTCAAAAGTTCTCCAGTGCTTTACATCATTAACTAAAAGTGAAACTCTTTCCCATCACCTACCAGGCCCCATGTGATCTGGGGTTCTTTACTTCTTTCTAACCTTGTCTCCTATTCTTTTCCACCTGATCATTTCTTTCCAGTGTCACCTCTACAGAACATTTCAGGCATCCTACCACATGAGAGCCTTCTCACTTATTCTAACCTTTGCCTAGAATATTTTTCTCCTGATTTATCCACAAGGCACATTCCCGCCCTTCTTTCAGGTCTTTAATCAAATATGACCTTCTTAAAGAGACCTTCTCAGGCTACACAGTCTAAAATTTTACACATACCCATCCCGTTCCCCTTCTTTGCTCCATTTATCCAAGCCATCATTATCTAAATAGTTTGTATTTTGATGATTATCTTATTATTGTCTGTCTTCTCTCTTTGAATAAAATGGATTTTTGTTTTGATCACTAATGCTTCCCCAGCAGCTAGAACAATACTAAGGACTTACTAGTAGGTATTCTGAAAATTCCTTTTGTATGACTTTCTCTTCACCTTCTCTACATCTTCATTTTTTTCAAACGAAACTCCATGCATCCTTCAAAGCCTCATTCTCTTGCCGTCACGTAGAAGTCTTTCAGAGTGTCTGTATCAGGAAGTTATCTATTTGTGTTCTCACTTATTTTTATATTTTCTCTTAGAGAACATATTTATGGTTAACTTCCTTTATAAAATCACAGTGCTGGCACTGGACAGATACTTAGTAAATGAAGAAGATATGTGGTAGAGTTGCTTCATATAGTAATTCTTCTATTAAACTTTGTAAATAGTCTGTTTACCAATACTTGATTTATGCAGAATTTCAAAATGGACATTGCAGATTGGCCAGTCCACTATTAAGTTTTGTTTGGTCCACACAGTATTGGTCTGCATAATATTCTGAATTTTTTTAGATCCTGACACCTGCAGACTTGGTAATTTTACATGAAAATCTGAAGCTTCAGTTTTCCCTCAGGAAGTGGCACCAGCCTGGCATCGTCACACCACAGCAACCAGCTGAAGTTCACTGCTAGTCACAGCCTTCGGTGTGGGCCATACTCTAGTTCAGCACAGCCCCTGTCACTCTCTGTTGTTCTTTCCAGCACTAAGGGTCTTATGGCGGTCACCATTTAATATGTGGCCTACTTAATTTCTCTGTTAGCTTCTCTGTCCCTGTAGTTACTTCAGTTTACAATCCATTCCTTAAAATGATGTTTAGGTGAATAAGTTATTACCTGAAAAGCTGCATGAAACCTAACTCAGTTTCACTGACGTTCTGACACTCACTCTTTTATTAGTTTCGTATTGGGGAAAACGTCAAACAGCATTGCTGAAATTTTTTTTGAATTTGTTATGTAGATGCTCCTCCTCCCACTTGGGATCAGCTAGAAAAAGGGCTGGTGGCTGTGCGGACGGTGGTCCATGGCCTGGTAGACTATATCCAGAACCACAGCAAAAAGGGAGCAGACCAACAGCAGGTAAGGGGGATGTAAGCCACCATGGATGTTGTGACAGATACAAGCAAAACTGACAAGACAACATCAGTATTTTGAGACTGTGACTGTAGAACTGTACATTAGTTTAGTACAATTTAATCAATAGTCTAGTAATCAGGTGGCAACAATGAAATTAAATAATCCTGTTGGCCTAATGTTATACTGGAGTCATTTTTCACATTGGATATATAGCAGCATTTGATTCTGTGCTAAAGGTATATATTTAAATAAATGATTTTCTTTGGTTACTATTCTATTTCAGATTGACAATGTATATCGCTTTTTAATGCCGTATCTAGTCCAGTACTGTTCACGTATTTGTCAATACTTTTTCTGTAGCAGTATTTTAACATTTTTTATTCATATAATGTCTCTTGTGCCAGTGGGCCAAATTTTCCTCAAATACTTTTAAATGAAGTGTATGGCAGTAAAATGTAATAGCTTATATTATGGTTAGAGTTTTAAATTTTATTCCCAATAATTTTATTTTGCCCTCAGGATTTATGTTAGATTCATTAGATCTTCTGTTTTGCACTGATACGCTTGTGAAGTTAAAACTTCATATTAATTTATCTAGTTCAGGTAAATATTAACGATAGCTTCTTCGAGGCGCCTGGGTGGCTCAGTTAGATAAGCGTCTGACTCTTGATTTCGGGTTAAGTCATGATCAGGATCGTGAGTTCAAGTCCCATGTCAAGCTCTGAGCTGAAGAACATGGAGCCTGCTTGAGATTCTCTCTCTCCCCCTGCCTCTCAGCCCCCTCCCTCAGAAATAAATATTAAAAAAAATAAAACACAGTAGCTTCTTCAAGATTTCCTTTTTCTTTGAGAGGCAACAAGTATTAAACATACCCTACTGATTTGAGGGGTGCGCCTGACTGGCTCAGTCAATAGAGCATGTGACATTTGATCTTGGGGTTGTGAGTTCAAGTCCCATATTGGGTATAGAGATTGCTTAAAAGTCTTTTTAAAGACATATTCTGCTGAGGAGAATAATACGGGTACAATTTTCTTAAATAAATGTAGACCAGATTTTATTTTATGATAAGAAATAAAGATTAAAAACTTATTTTAAGTCTGTGTTCCATTAGACATCACAATGAACACAACAAAAATAATAAGATTAATTTATGTTCTGTCAATAAGTGATCAAATGCATCAGGTTTCATTTACCTTAGTATTGTGTTCGCTGTCTCATTAACTGCCAAGTCCATCCTCCTTGTCTTGTATGGGAGTTGAAAATAGGAAGTTTCATTTGTACTGTTAGAGATATTTTAAGCTCTTGATATGTTCTTCTGCATATCAAGAATTGGTTACAGAGTATTTTTCAGTTATAGAGCCTACTGTAGATTTGGGTTGTATCATAGGAAAACAGTTGTAAATAGAGCTATACCAAGCGTTGTCCATAACAAATATTAGAACATATGTTAAACATTTGAAGGTCCTAAACTCCAGTGGTTGGTTTATCTAATATAGAGCCTGGAAAGAAAATCATAAAATCCTTATGAGGTTTAATCCAGGATTTATGTGATGTTATATGTTTGAAAAGTTATGCCAACACATGAAAAACTCAGGACTCCATTCTTTAATTTTTTGACTCTGAGACTTCAGACAGAGTGACTTTCTATGTGTCTTCTTGCTCTGCACAGTCTAGATAAATGTGTGGGTTACTCTGAAACCAGTGTCTAATGTTTTAACTTTGGTCTCAGCCTCCACAGCACAGCAAATATAAAACATACATGTGTCGCGACATGAAGCAGAGAGGAGGATGCCCTCGTGGGGCCAGCTGTACATTTGCACACTCACAGGAGGAACTGGAGAAGTAAGTGTAAAGGTCATCAAACTCAACCTTCTAATAACTTGTTAGGAAATAAGGTAGAGTTGTTAAGTCGAATAATTTGTCACTGTCAAGAAACAGAGAATGAGTAGTTCCATTCTCTTTAATGAATCAGAAATAATTAGAAAGTAATGCAGAATTGTAAAAATTAAGAAAACTGAAGCAGCTTCTTCAGCTTTCATTACATCGTGCCCACAAATAGGAAACTTAAATATGGAAGTGAGTCATTTGCACTCTCCCCTAAAAATTAAAACTCTTAAGAATTTTCATCAATTCTAACCGATTTTAGCTAACTGAATAATGTATTTCCAATAGAAAAATTTGCCCTTTGCTCAGTTCAAGAAATTATTTTAGTGCCAGGCTTAACTTCACAGATTCTTTTTTTTTTTTCTTAAATAGTTTATTGTCCAGTTGGTTTCCATATAACACCCAGTGCGCATCCCAACAAGTACCCTCCTCCATGCCCGTCACACCCCTTCCCCTCTCCCCCCACTCCCATCTGCTCTCAGTTTGTTCTCAGCATTCAAGAGTCTCTCATGGTTTGCCTCCCTCCCCCCAACTATTTTTCCCTTCTTCTTCCTCATGCTCCTCCGTTAAGTTCCTCCTAATCCATCTATATGTGCAAACATATGGTATCTGTCCTTCTCTGCCTGACTTATTTCACTCAGCATAACGCCCTCAAGTTCCATCCACATTGCTACAAATGGCCAGATTTCATTCTTTCTCATTGCCATGTAGTATTCCATTGTATAAATATACCACATCTTCTTGATCCATTCATCAGTTGTTGGACGCTAAGGCTCTTTACATGTTTTGGCTATTGTTGAGAGTGCTGCTATGAACATTAGGGTACACGTGCCCCTATGCATNCGAAAATAATCTAGTTTCATTGTTCTTCATGTTGCTGTCCAGTTCTCCCAGCACCATGTATTAAAGAGGCTTTTTTTCCCATTGGTTACTCTTCCTGCTTTTCAAAGATTAGTTGGCCATATATTTGTGGGTCCAATTCTGAGTTCTCAATTCTATTCCATTGGTCTGTNTAGGTCCCAGTAGTTCATTTTTGCTGTTGATTCCCTTACCTTTGGGGATGATGTGTCAAGTAAGAAATTGCTGAGGTTTAGGTCGAGGAAGTTGTTTCCTGCTTTCTCCTCTAGGTTTTTGATGGTTTCCTGTCTTACATTCAGGTCCTTTATCCATTTTGAATTTATTTTTGTGTATGGTGTGCGAAAATAATCTAGTTTCATTGTTCTTCATGTTGCTGTCCAGTTCTCCCAGCACCATGTATTAAAGAGGCTTTTTTTCCCATTGGTTACTCTTCCTGCTTTTCAAAGATTAGTTGGCCATATATTTGTGGGTCCAATTCTGAGTTCTCAATTCTATTCCATTGGTCTGTGTGTCTGTTTTTTGTGCCAATACCATATTGTCTTGATGGCTATTTGGGGTCTTTTGTGGTTCCATACAAATTTTAGGATAGTTTGTTCTAGTTTTGAGAAGAATGCTGGTGCAATTTTGATTGGCATTGCATTGAATGTGTAAATTGCTTTGGGTAGTAATGACATTTTAACTATGTTTATTCTTCCGACCCATGAGCATGGAATGTTTTTCCATTTCTTTGTGTCTTCTTCAATTTCCTTCATAAGTTTTCATCATACAGATCTCCTATATCTTTTGTTAGGTTTATTCCTAGGTATTTTATGGGTTTTTGTTAACTTCAAAGATTCTTTTAGGGGCGCCTGGGTGGCTTAGTCGGTTAAGCATCCGACTTTCGCTTAGGTCATGATNGTGAAATAATACCATCGATACATTTTCTGACACATAGTAGAAAGAAAAGAAAACCTCTAAATTTTTGTGTTAAGCCAGTGTAACGCTGTCACTAAACCTGACAAAGGTAGCACGATTACAGGAACTACAAATCCATCTCATATTAGTATTTTCCCAAATATTAGAATTCAGTAACGCATTAAAATAAATAAATCCTGGGGCGCCTGGGTGGCTTAGTCGGTTAAGCGTCCGACTTTCGCTTAGGTCATGATCTCGCGGTTCGTGGGTTCGAGCCCCACATCGGGCTCTGTGCTGACTGCCAGCTCAGAGCCTGGAGCCTATTTCAGTCTGTGACTCCCTCTCTCTCTGACCCTCCCCTGCTCATTCTCTCTCTCTCTCTCCTAGAAATAAATAAAAAAACATTTAAAAATAAATAAATAAATAAATAAATAAATCCTATGCTAAGTGCAAAGGTAAGAGAATATAATATTATAGATTACAGAAGGAATTCCATATGATCACATGCAAAGATACCAAAAGGCACTTGAGTAGAACCCAGTGTTCCTAATAGATGAAAATCCATTAATAAGAAGAAAGATACTGTAGATACTTTCTCAAATTAATTGTATCTCAGTAGCTGCATGATAGCATGATGCTCGATTAGTAAAGTATTAGATTCAGCCTAGTTGAAGTTGAGATGTAAGGCAAAATTTACTGCTAATGAGACCATTATTTAATATTCTGGAAATGGTAGCCACTCTACCTACACAGAATAAAACTGCCATGATCACTACATGGAAAAGTTCAAGAAGTATTAGAAACAAAGAAATGAAAATTTTGGTAAATCAAAAAAAATTATACAAAAATGAATTGTGCTCATATAAACTAAAAAGGGAAACATAACTAGTTAAAAATTAAAGCTCCCTTTAGCATTACCACCACCACCAAAGATAAATACTAATTAATAAACTAACAAATACTGAAAACCTATGTGAATGAAATTAGTAAGCTACCTAGGCACATAAGAGAAGAATGGAATAGGTTGCCTAGGTGGCTCAGTTGGTTAAGCCTCCAACCCTTGATTTCAGCTGAGGTCATGATCTTGCAGATCATGACTTTGAGCCTTGCATTGTGCTCTGTGCTGACAGCAGGGAGCCTGCTTGGAACTCTCTTGCTGTCCTTTCCTTCCTTGTGTGCACATGTGCATGCTGTGTCTGTCTCTCTCAAAAATAAACATTTGGGGGGGGGGGGGGGGGGAGGGG